>NC_057814.1:558150920-558160667 GCF_018294505.1 Triticum aestivum
TTTTTTTGAAAATCCTTTTAAATAGCCCTATGGCTTTTGGGGTGATCTTTTCCCCTTTCAAAAACTCCCCTTGCCATGACATGAGTGGAAACCACCTCACAAAAGCCATTCCTCATCCTTGTGTCAAGCTATACTTCAAACCCAGCAAGTTGAACCTCCCCATAATTTCTCTTCCATTTATTTCTTATCAAAAATAATTTCTGCCCTCTACTTTGGCTCTTGGAGATTTACAAAGGAACTACCTTTTCTCCTTTGAGTTTTGCCTCCAAACCATTTTCCCTGGCTAGTCCTTAGAGCCCTCAACCAAGACCCATGATGATCCACTGGTCTCCAGTTCAAAAATTTCAAATTGTGCTTGCTGCAAGTTTGGACCATATTTGCCAAATTTGATGAAATTCAATTGTTTTCTCCTCCTAAAAATCTGAGAAAATTCAGGCAGCCTCTGGATGCATTGAGAGGTCACCTCACCAAGTCCCAGCTCCAGAAATTTTTTTCTTCATGCCAAATCATTTCGTCGAACACCTGAAGGGCACTGTTACTGTCAAGTTCAGAGATTCAGAGTTACAGTTTCAGTGAGCACTGTCGTTTTCTTCAGAACCTTTCCTCGATCTCGCCAGTAGCCTCGGTGGCGCCTTGCTCCCTGTTCCCTCCTTCTTATCCCTGCGCCGCACGATCACCTGGAGGCTTGCGGGCGTCGGCGACGAGCAGGAGGAGGTGCGCCACCCCGTGAGCGACGGCAGCAGCGGCTTTTACGGCCACCAGAGAGGCGCAGCGTTGGACGGCGCCGTCCAGCGCCGCCCAAGCCACCAGAGGCCAGCGCGTGGCCATCCACTCACCCGTGAACACTGCAGTCCTTCGTCGTGAACTGGTAGGCGCGGAGCGCGCTCTCTGCTGCCGCCGTGCCCGTACGGCCGTCCCGTCGAGGATCGGCGCATTACGCCAAGCCCGACCGAGGTTTAGCGGGGGAACGGCACCAGTGACCCTCCCTGATGGTGCCTAGCCGCTTAAACCCCCTGCCCAACCTCTGCCTCGCCGTAATCGCTCACCGGAGCTATCCCGTTCACGGCCACCCCCTCGGATCGCCTATAAAAGGAGGTCCCGAGCTTGAACTCGAACTCGCACCACCTCCACACACCACCAGTACCACGCCAAGCCACTGGAAGAGCCCCGAGGGAGCCTTCTTCCCCAACTCCGGCCACCTCGACCCGCCACGGGATCCAGCTCGATTCGCCCCCGTGCATGCACCCCTACCCCTCAGCTCTTGCCGGTAACCTCCTAGTACATCCACTCTGCTGACCCGCGCATCAATTTGGAGTTTGCAGCACCCACCGGAGTACTCCACCATCGCCCGAACCACCGTCCGCCGGAGAAAGTGTCACCGTCGACGTGGTGCTCTCCGACGGCCAAGTCCACCACCCACCAACGCGGAAGATCACCCTGAACCTATTGGTACCCTCCGATCTCTCTGCCTCGCCGTGGTTCAACGCCGGCGACCACCGCAGCCTTCGGGCGCCGGCGAACTCCGTTGGGAGTTTTAAACCTGACGGGTGGGACCCCCCCGTTAGCCTCTCTTTCCCCCCTCGAACCGTTTTCTGAAAACGCCTTCGGGCAGAATGTGTTTTCCTTCTGGGCTGACGTATTCCTTATCGAACCGTTTTCTGGTTTTTCAGACAAGTCCCTGGATCTTTTCTGTTTCATCACAGATTAGTCCCTGGACAAAAACCCTTATATCTTTTTAATAATAGATGCTTTTTGATTGATTCTTTTTCTATCAGTCTTATATTTTTGTCTAGTTTTTTATAGTATTTATTTGGAAATTTTTTGGAACAATTTTTATGCACGCGACGATTTTCACGTTAGTGTACGGTTTCGTTATACCGTAGGTTCCGGAGGAGGTGACGGAGCCGCGAACTTCGTCGAGCTAGACTCCGACTTCTCCAAACCAGGAAAGCATGTTTGAACCTTTGATATGATAGGTGTTTTGCATGTTTGCATGAATGGTTTATGAATGGCATGTGAGCATCGGTAAGTATTACGTTGCATGCAAGGCAACTAACCCTGTGTCTCGAAGTTACTGTGATCTTCGATGAGAGATGACCTGATCATGTGGTGACATGAAAGGTAGTAAGATGGTATTGTTGTAGCATGCCAGTCTTACGTCATCCGATAAACTCCGACGCTAGCGTGGACTGAGCCACGTTACCGTTCTTCCCCTTTCGTGCTGCCACATGTTTTCTGCAAAGAATACGGTTTAGTAAGTTGTTAACCTCTTTCCTTGTACACACCAAATAGAGGGGCCGGGATGAGGGTTCCATGGCCCTGGATTAAAGCCAGTCATCCGGTCAGGGGGCATGGGTGTTTCCGGTTGGGACCGAGAGGGGGGCACCCCTTAGAGCGCGCGTATATAAATTTGATCCCATGCTACGCGAGGTTGTAGCCTCCCCGTCTTAAAGTTTTTCGTGAACGTTGCCGAGGGTGATTCCTGGCATCGGAATGTTGAATGGGTGTGTACTGGTTAGATGTGTTTCTCCTAAAACACCGTAAACGGAACTAGTCCCTTGTGACTACTGAAATGCGTTGGCTGTGGTTAAATAGTACAAACTCTGCAGAGTCAAATCCTTCTGAGTCATCGTGTCCATGGTCAAGGACCATGGCCCGTATATCCATATCTATGTCAGTCCTCGTGGTAAATCCCCGGTGAACAAGCTTGAGTGGTATACCCGTTTGAATTGTTATTCCTGTGGATGGACTAACCTTTTATTTAACTCGTATCTGAATATTCCCTTGCAATGATTTAAATTCATGAGCTACTGAAAATATTAAGTTATGAAATATAAGCCCTTTATGTGATGTCGCTTAGACGTTCGACTGTGGCACTCTTGTCTTTTATTTTTAATATAAGCCCTTTATGTGATGTCGCTTAGACGTCCGACTGTGGCACTCTTGTCATTTACTTTCGATATAAGCCCTTTATGTGATGTCGCTCAGACGTCCGACTGTGGCACGCCCGTTATTTACATTTGATACAAGCCCTTTACGTGATGTCGCTCAGACGTCCGACTGTGGCACGCACTGTCAGTTATATTCCATTATAAGCCCTTTATGTGGTGTTGCCTTGACGCCCGACTGCGGCATTGTTATTTCATTTGTATCCTTTCGAGGAGTCATTCAGACACTCGATTGGCCTTCAGTACTACATTGGGATTTTCGGGAGGACTACCGCCCGACTTTCCTTTTATTTTTCCCATGCATTGCTATCTCATTCTCTGAGTGCGCTTTATTAAATCTGTTCATATGCATCATGTTTACATTTGTTATATCTTATGTCCGAACTGTCTTGCGAGTACTTTCATAGTACTCACCTGGCTTGTTGATTTGGCCAGATGTTGACGAAGGCGATCTCATGGATGAAGAGTTTGATAGTGAGTCCGACGCCTAGAGGAGTCCCAGTCAGTCCCGTGCGATCCTGGATATTGGTCACTTGTATTATATACGCTTCCGCCACCCACAATAAGTATCATCGAGCCTCACTCCGACGCTCGAAGAGCTGTTAGATTCAGGAGCCATGTCACCCACTTCGCTGTGATATATCCACCACCGCTTTCTTTGTGAGTCAGTAGTTATGCCACCCTATCCGCCTTTATGTGAAATATCGGCGTGTTTGTAATAAATTGTTGAGCAGTCTCCGCTCAACCTTGTATTATATTTAGTACTCCTGGTTTTTCTTCTGTGATCAAGAAATTGTCTACCAGTGAGGAGGATTCTTCTCCACTGGTCCGTAAAAGGGATCAGTTTCTCAATAAATATTTTTATTGGAAAACCGGTCGTGACAACATGGCGATGGCCATGGCTGAATGTGTTGTATGTGTGTGTGCTTGTGGCCGGCTGGGCCACTGTCCAATACGGCCGACCCTTGTTTAATTAGATTAGACGAGATTAGTTAGTGCTAATTTAGTTTAATGCAGTAGAAAATAACATGTGATCGACCCCCGGTTGATTATCTCAAATTAATTTGACTTAATAAAATAGAGTCCATGAGAACTGGGCCCCCATTGGCACTGTTCGCAGGTTGACCAGTCAATACTTGACTGGGTCAACTCAGACCCTAGCCCCACCTGTAAGCCTCTGGGTCTAGCTGTCCATGGTTACAAAATGTTTTTGTTGCATTTATTCCCGAAATTAATAAGAAATAAATAAAATGTCTAAAACTTAGAAAATTCATATAAAATAATTTGTAGCTCGGATGAAAAAACTTTGTACATGAAAGTTGCTCAGAACGACGAGACGAATTCGGATACACAGCCCGTTCGTTCGCCACACACGCCTAGCATATCGAACACACAACTTTCCCCCTCCGGTTCACCTGTCCGAAAACGCGAAACACCGGGAATACTTTCCCGGATGTTTCCCCCCTTCGCCGGTATCACCTCCTGCCGCGTTAGATCACCCCTAGCACCGCGTATTGCCATGTTATGCTTTGTGATGCTTTGATTGCTCTGTTATTTATTGTGTTCCCCCTCCATTACTCCTTTCCAGTAGATCTCGAGACCGCTGCCGGTACCCCTGTGATCGACTACATCGACGATGAACCCTTCTTGCCAGAGCAACCAGGCAAGCCCCCCCCTTGATCACCAGATATTGCCTATTCTTCTCTCTACTGCTTGCATTAGAGTAGTGTAGCATATTACTTCTTTCGGTTAATCCTATTCTGTTGCATAGCCTGTCATTGTTGCTACAGTTGTTACCCTTACCTTCTATCCTAATGCTTAGTATAGGATGCTAGTGTTCCATCAGTGGCCCTACACTCTTGTCCGTCTGCCATGCTATACTACTGGGCCGTGATCACTTTGGGAGGTGATCACGGGCATATGCTATATACTTTATACTGTTACATTACTTATGATACTGTTCGGAGATGGGGGCTGAAGGGGCAGGTGGCTCCATCCCGGTAGAGGTGGGCCTAGGTTCCTGACGGCCCCCGACTGTTACTTTGTGGCGGAGCAACAGGGCAGGTTGAGACCACCTAGGAGAGAGGTGGGCCTGGCCCTGGTCGGCGTTCGCAGATACTTCAATTAACACGCTTAACGAGATCTTGGTATTTGATCTGAGTCTGGCCACTGGCCTATACGCACTAACCAACTACGCGGGAACAGTTATGGGCACTCAACGTCATGGTATCAGCCGAAGCCTTCTTGACGTCAGCGACTGAGCGGCGCGCGCCGGGTTGGACTGGAACGCCTGCTCTTGTATAAGGGAGGCTAGGTCTGCTCACCGGCCGTGTACGCAACGTGCAGGTGTGCAATGGGCGATGGGCCCAGACCCCTGCGCCATAGGATTTAGACCGGCGTGCTGACCTCTCTGTTGTGCCTAGGTAGGGCTGCGACGTGTTGATCTTCCGAGGCCGGGCATGACCCAGGAAAGTGTGTCTGGCCAAATGGGATCGAGCGTGTTGGGTAATGTGGTGCACCCCTGCAGGGAAGTTTATCTATTCGAATAGCCGTGTCCCTCGGTAAAAGGACGACCCGGAGTTGTACCTTGACCTTATGACAACTAGAACTGGATACTTAACCCGGTGATCGCTCTCTAACAGGGCAACGAGGAGGGGATCGCCGGGTAGGTTTATGCTATGCGATGCTACTTGGTGAACTTACCATCTACTCTCTTCTACATGCTGCAAGATGGAGGTGGCCTGAAGCGTAGTCTTCGACAGGATTAGCTATCCCCCTCTTATTCTGGCATTCTGCAGTTCAGTCCACCGATATTGCCCTTTACACATATACCCATGCATATGTAGTGTAGCTCCTTGCTTGCGAGTACTTTGGATGAAAACTCACGGTTGCTTTTCTCCCCCTTTCCCCCTTTCCTTTCTACCTGGTTGTCGCAACCAGATGCTGGAGCCCAGGAGCTTGACGCCACCCTCGACGACGACTCCTACTACATCGGAGGTGCCTACTACTACGTGCAGGCCGCTGACGATGACCAGGAGTAGTTTAGGAGGATCCCAGGCAGGAGGCCCGCGCCTCTTTCGATCCGTATCCCAGTTTGTGCTAGCCATCTTATGGCAACTTGTTTAACTTATGTCTATACTAAGATATTATTGCTTCCGCTGACTCGTCTATGATCGGGCACTTGTATTCGAGCCCTCGATGCCCCTGGCTTGTATTATGATGCTTGTATGACTTATTTATTTTTAGAGTTGTGTTGTGATATCTTCCCGTGAGTCCCTGATCTTGATCGTACACGTTTGCGTGTATGATTAGTGTACGGTCAAATCGGGGGCGTCACAAGTTGGTATCAGAGCCGACTGCCTGTAGGAATCCCCCTTCCACACTCCTTGGCTGAAGTCGAGTCTAGACATAGAATTTTTTTTACTAACATGGTTGTGTGGCTTACGGGCCCACGTCGCCATTTGGGTGGTATTAGGATCTTTTACTCCTCGATCTTTACTCTGGGACTCTAATCTCTCCCCTATTCGGGTTAAATGATTTTGCTAAAAAGACTAACTTTAGGTTCTCGAAAGACTTTCTCCCGGAGAGCCCCTCACTCCAGATGATCGCTTGCTGCACCAGAAGATTCCGAAAATACTGTCCGAGGTTTTCCCAAGACCCTTGTGCCACCGACTTTACAATCCCCTACCACCGATATACCCTTATGGATAACTACCTACAATTGTCGTTCATACCTTCATCCTCAGTTGCTCTTGTTATTACAAGATGCCCTAAATTGCTCTCCGTTGTTCCGAAAATCTTTTAAGCTTACTGCCTTGCAGTTCTTTACCACATGAATACCCCTATTGAAAATTCCTCGCACTTATTGAGTATTTGTTCATCCCCAGTTGTTCGTATGCTTCATAAGATACTCTGAAATACTATCCGACCTTCTGAGCATCCTCTTCAAACTATTGCTCTGCAAATACTTGTATGCATACATTATGGATGCTCCCATATCACTAGCAATATTCACTAGTATCTTTTGACATCGTCATTTTGATCCTATTGATTCAACATGTGTGCGAATGCACACAATCATCTATCAACCCTTCTAAATTATCTTTCCGGCTCAGACGTCATTTTGAACATGAGCTGGTTCTCGACCAAACTATTTGTCATCAATTGTGCCTCTGGTCTATCCAACTTATCCATCCTTGATCAGAGCGTCTGCTTCTGATCCTTTGTTTTGGAAATCATAATTCCTTTGTTATCTAAGCATCGAATTATTCAGATGTTCTATAATATGATGCCCGTGCATACTTTCTTCCTCTGATTGAGTACCAATACTACACCAGCTCCGTTGTGTATCGCCCGATCCATTGTTGGATTTCATCCGACATCGTCCTTCATATTCAATAACCTTGTGAGCCTTTCCACGAGTATATAATGCCTTTGGTAAATTGTATCCTCTGCTTTGTCAACCATGCTCTACTTTCGAGCTAGTGATAATTACTCCTGAAGTTTGTGGTATATGTTCCTAAGAGGCCCCGATGGGTTGGACATATGCCTTTTTCTAATCTGTGTGAACCCGGAAACTACTATGGGTCATTCTCTACTGTTGTTATGACAGGTAAAATTTCAACACCACAACTTTGTTGAAGGCGATTAGTGAATGAAAGGTTATGCATTAAAGAAGTGGGAGTCGACCTTGAACTTTGTGTTCATGCCCATGGACACGATGTAGATCCTATCATAGAAGCTTCTTGAATAATAACTATTTCCTTGATATGAAATCATCTGGTATCTATGTATTGATCATTTGCAATCGTGGTTCCGACCACATTCTCTCCTTGATTCCATTTCTCAGACAAGTTAAAGCACTTGTCTTTTGTTGATCGATACATCTCCGCAACCTCTATTTTTTATCTTCCTCGAGTATTAACCTCTGGTATCTCGAGAACTGTGTTGCTTCCTGCGAGTTTTCATCTAGTATTACTTCTCACCGATCTCGGATCCCCCCAGGTTTTGAGTTATTAGTCACTCGAGAACACCGATAAGTGAATCGATTCCGCATTCCGATTCAATAACTCTAAGTAATTCTTGTTGCTTACGAGTTTAATAATCCTTCAAGTCATTCCTAGCCTTATCGGCCATATCATTATCATGCAAACTTTTAATTGTGCTACCTGGTCCTTCTTCCCGGAGCACAACTTTCAACGATGAGCTAAGATTATGTCGATCTTCCTTGTCTTATCGTTTCACCTCGAACGGCAAGCTTGATTCCTAGTTGGTGTTGTATCCGTAGTTCCAATAATCTTTTGCTGCATCAGTCCTTCTGCTTGAGCAGTCGCTGTTCGATTGCTTCTTTGTGGAGCCTCTCGACAAAATTGTCATGATCATCATCAACATTCTGAGCTCTTCCATGATATCAATTGAATTCATGGTGAGAAATACCATCCTTGCCCTCGATGATTTGTGTTATCATCGACCACATCCTTGTCTCCCCTCAACACAAAACGTGTTCATGTTTTGGATTGAATCTTGAGTTCCTTGCTATCCAGCATTTGTTCTTCTTCACCTTGGAGTATTACCATCTTTTATGCCAAGAAGGTCGTGAGAATTGCTCCGCCTCTTAAAATTTCTTGGTATAGTGATACTTCTCACCATCACCATTCTTTCTTGGTCCCAATGTTGATTCTAACCGGAATGCCAACAAGTGAACGGTGCTGCTTGGATTCTGTACTCCTAGCAACCATATTGCTTTGGAGTTAATGGTCGACAGTTCATTCTTAGACTATTGGATAACGAATCACCATTCTAACATTGATCATGCTATCTAATCCCACATTTTGAGTGCACCTTTCAAGCAGTGTTTAATTATGCATGTTTTCCTCGAGCACACACCATTATATCATTTGCTCTGGTTAATGTTATCTCCTTGTTCACATAATTGTGGAAATCCATCTTGTTAGAGATCTCGATGAATTGTCGCTGAGTCCCTCAGCCACCTCCTCATCCTCTCCTTGGTTTAATGATGAAACTCTTGTTTCGGAACTCGCTTCCATAGTTCATCTCCCGAGAACCTTACAATGTCATCTCGTCAATTTGTGTTGCACCTTTTCTTATCAGGCATCCCGAGTCTGAGGTATCCTGGCGCTAATCAGATCTGAATCTCGGTCAGATATGGTGGTTGGGACATATTTCCAAGAGTTATAACATTGGCCTTTATATGACCCGGTAAGGTGATGTCATGCCTAACACACCTGGCCGGTGGACCTATTGTTATAGTTTTCCTTTTAGCAAGGTTCACTACTGGAATTTACTTATTTGCCGTCTGCATATTCTTTGTCGTCTGCTGGCGGACGGCAAAGAAGGTCTTTGCCATCAGCTTGAAGAAAACGGAGGGCAAAGAACTAGCTGATGGCAAAGAATGTCTTTGCCATCAGCAAATTCTTTGCCGTCTGCTGGCGGACAACAAAGAATCTTTGCCGTCAGCTGGCGGACGGCAAAGAGAGAGGTGGGCCCCACTAACGAGCTGCTTAGAAAAAAACCTAACGGCCCCCCTCTTTGTCGTCTGCTAGCAGACAGCAAAGAGCAAAAAAGCGGACGGCAAAGGGGGGCGGACGGCAAAGAGACAACCTAACTAACGGCCGTCCCCCACCCCGCTCCCTCCCTCCCTCTCTCTTTCTGTCCTCCCCACACTAACGACCACTGCCACCCGCCGCCGCCCCCGCCACCAGCCACCAGCCGCCACCCCCACCACCCGCCGCCACCACCCGCCCACCCACCGCCTCTCGCCCCGTCGCCCCGACCACCC
>NC_057814.1:558161205-558167779 GCF_018294505.1 Triticum aestivum
GCCGCGGCCTCCCCCTCCACCGGGCCGCCGCCTCCCCCTCCACCGGCGATCCCCTGCGCAGGTGAGTGATCTTCCCCCATTTTTTTAGTTTATTTTGTTTTACTTTAGTTTGTTTTAGTTACTTTTAGTTAATTTAGTTTCTGTTTTAGTTATAGTTTTACTTTAGTTTTAGTTTCAGTTACTCGGGTGCAGGCTGTTCGAGACTACTACGCCTTGCGTGGTATCAAGAAGCCCAAGCCGGCGTGCCGCGATAAGTTCCTGAGTAAGGAGCAGTACATGAAGGTAATTCTTAAGGCCTTGTACTTACTTCCTTCATTTAGTAATTCATAGCCGTAGCGCTCAAGTTTCTATTTGCTAACTTAGGCGCCTTCGAGATGGTGTGCGGATCGGATGGATTGTTGGGAGGTGTTGGTCAATGAGTGGTGCTCAAAAGAATGGCTAGCCGTCCACAACGCGGCCAAGGACAAATGTGCCCAAATGGAAGGTGTGCCACACCATCAAGGCAGCTCCAACTTATATCAGTTCGGGCGGAACTAGGTATGTGGTTTGCTTCATGATTCATGCAATTCATTCATCATGCTAGCTTGAGCCCTTTAATTACTAATTTACTTTGTTTCTCTCTTTCAGGCACGCTACAATAAGGATGATAAGGTGCCAGAGGTGTACGACCTATATGCCATGGCCCACACTGTCTCTTTCAAGAAAGTCAAGGCATTCTCTCCGTCTGACCTCGATGATGCAAACAACTTCACCAACATCTCCTCCCACGACAAGCTCGTGAAATATAGAGATGAGGGGAAGGCGAGGAAAGGGGAGGACTTTAACCCGAGCCAGGGTCCCATTGATCCAGAGCTGGTGATGATATCTGGTGGCGGGAGGTCCCATGGCTCCATAGCCATTGGAGATGGACTTATTCGTTGTCCTAGCACTCTCCCGGAGATCAAGGCGCGCCAGTCGAGCTCCGCCCTGAGATAAGGCCTCGTGAACGGCCAGTCCAACTCGCCATCAAGGTTAGTTATACGTACTCAGTTATCTTTCTCCATTACATTGTCTGTGCTTCCATCAATGATTACAAATGGTAATGAGGAGTGGTGTTGCAGGCTGCTATACAGAGTGAGAGAGATAGAATGGAGAAACTTCTGGCGGAGGCGGCGGAGAGGCAGCGGGAGTTGGAGGAGAGGACGACAACGATGTTGGAGGAGGAGAGGGCACGGAATGACATGCAGGCAAGGGCCATGTACGAGCTCCTTGTGGTAAGTTTCTTCTGCAGATTAGCCAAAATATTCATGTAGTGTTTGTCTCATTACTAACTAGTATGACTGAGTCGTCAAAACCAAATGTGCAGTCTGTGTGCGAGAAGACCGGTCAGACCGCTCCGCCGATGCCAGTGATTGCTCCTGGGACCATGGTGAGTTTAATTTGAATGGACATTACTTGCTAGTCTTAACATTTGAGTGTCATCATGCTAACGAGACATTGGAAATGATCTTTGGTGCAGCGTAACTCCAGACAAGCATCGCACGATCCTTCTCCAGCTACCGGCACGAGCCTGCCCGCTCCTACACCTCCATGATCATGGTAAGTTTCTCTAGTGTTTTGCTTAACAAATGCATAAAGACCTAGACTTAGCCTTATTTTCTCCAAAATGCTTACCACAATGACCTAGACTTAGCTTTATTTCCTCCAAAATGACTTAATAAGCTTACTGACCTCCAAAACCATCCATTTTACCTAAGTTAGCTCTAAAACGATCTATACTTAGCTTTGTTTCCTCCAAAATGACCAAAGTTAGCTCTAATATGCTTAGTTAACTAGGTTTGCTCAATAATGACATGTACTTAGCTTACTTATGTAAAAAATGGCATAATTAGCTTAGTTAGCTCATAAACGATCCATTTTACCTAAGTTAGTTCTAAAATGATCCATTTACCTTAGTTAGCTCATAAACGATCCATTTTACCCAAGTTAGCTCTAAAATGACCCATTTTACCTTACTTAGCTCATAAATGATCCATTTTACCCAAGTTAGCTCTAAAATGACCCATTTTACCTTACTTAGCTCATAAATGATCCATCTTACCTAGGTTAGCTCTAAAATGATGCATTTTACCTAAGTTAGCTCATAAGCGATCCATTTCACCTAGGTTAGCTCATAAACGATCCATTTCACCTAAGTTAGCTCACAAACGATCAATTTCACCTAAATTAGCTCATAAATGTCATATATTCTTCTTCTTCTTCATTTTCTTCTTCTCTTTCTTCTTCTTCTTCTAATCTTCTTCTTCTAATCTTCTTCTTCTAACTTTCTTATTTCCCATTTTGCGGAATTCATTCGCTTCATGGAAGCTAGCATAGATGGAGTGCTTGTTTGGATGAACTATGTTCCTTTTGTATCGATGAACTATGCATGTATGGTAGGATGACACTATTGTAATATGTATGGTTGGATGCATGTATGTGGAACTTGCTATGTATGGTTGATGGAACTGTGCATGTATGATGAAATTATATGTGTTGGATATCTCATATGTTTGCTGTGAACTTGCCATGTGAAAAATATATATGTATCATCTATTTGCTGTGAAAATGGTTGGGTATAAGAAAAAACAAGAAAAAAGAGGCAATGCAGGCTCTTTGCCGTCTGCCACCGACGGCAACGGGCTCTTTGCCGTCCGCGGCGGACGGCAAAGAAGCCACGTGGCAATCACCTGTGCTTCCTGGCAGTTGACCCATTTGGTCAGTTTGCCTACAGTGGCAGACGGCAAAGGCTTAATGCTCTTTGCCGTCAGCCACGGACGGCAAAGACTGCCGTTAGCCACCTAACGGACTAACAGCGAATTTATTGCCATCGGCTTTCTTTGCCGTCCGCCGCTGATGGCAAAGGCCCCTTTGCCGTCCGCTTCAAAAAGCAGACGGCAAAGAAGCTCTTTACCGGTGCCTACTTTGACGGAGCCTTTTGCCGTCCGCGGCAGACGGCAAAGGCCTTTGCCGTCCGCCATCCTTGCCTTTGCTGTCTGCCGTGGCAGACGGCGAAGTAGCTGATTCCTGTAGTGGTTAGCCATTCTTCCATGAGGAAATTGTAAGACTTATTCTATAAGTTGTTCATGATGGATCCTTTGTGTATCCCAAGTCTGATCTTTACCCAATGACCATGTCAATGCTACCTCCAAGCATGTCTTTGGTACTCCGATTTTCAATAAGAACATTTGGAGCACAATGCAAAATTTCTTTATCAAATTATCCAAACATCATTGTATGGGTAATGTCATGAAATTTCTCTCCCCTTTCCTAAAGGGTTTTCTACAATTATATCCTGTCATGGATATCATGCTCTCCTTGTCCTTGGGAAGGATATACCCTTAAATTATGTGTTTAAACACATTTTTCCTTTCCATTGTTTTGTTTAACCTTCTTGAGGTTTATATGATCTAAGCAGTAATAAGTCACTGCTTTTGTAAGCACCTCGGTGTACAACTCTGTCAGTAAGACCGTGTTACTATTGTTGGTGACATTTCGGTAACCATCGATGGATGAGAACTTTGCCTATTGGTCCACCTCGTTCAACGAGCAGGAAAATGGTTCTCTTCGTCCCTCGCCCTTGGTACCAACGTTGTTGCCAACATAACTGACAGGCTATCCTCTGACATACCCTGCTATTTTAACCATGCAAGATGTCACCGCTCTTTGTACTTTAAAACCTCATGATGGTCCCATAACCCACAGGTCCCAGGATCTCCTGTACACCCCTGTTTGCCATAGTTATTCCTCATGTTTGACCGGGTCACCTTCCTAGAGATGGTCTATTCTGGTACCAGACACAATACTTATTCCCGTTGCTTTGAACCCCTTTCACGCCTCGTTTGAGGCATCGAACGATTGCCTGCCCGCTTCAAACTTCTCATGGTACCTTCTTACTTTGCTCTCGATATCTTCTTCAGTTTCAATTCGAGAGTTACTTTCCGCCACCTTCCCCGATTTTATCTACTAGTTAGTCAACCGTGCAGAGGTCCGTTCCCCCGAAATACCCTCCCTTATTCTTTCGTAAGTACGATGGAGTTCCCGAAGATAGGATGACGACTTCATCATGATGACCTGGAGCAGGGGAAATGAAGACATCAACGTACTGGGTCGACCTACTCGAGAAGGGCAACCAAGACCGGGAACACTCGCTAGAATTTCGTAACCCAATCCCTTCCCCCATACTTCCCCTCCTAAATCTCGGGACGAGATTTCTTGTAGTGGAGGAGAATTGTGATGCCCGGTTAATCAAGATACAGTAACCTCTGCTAATGATGCCACGTCACCTCGATTACTGTTGCTAAGTTTGCGTTAGTTCGAAACCGATTCAAATTCAAATTCAAAATAGAGTCAAACGGTAAAGGTTTTCAAATTTTAAAACTAAATGTTTGGGTGGAGCCAAATAATCCATAAAGAATATTGATGAAGAAACCACGCTTTTATAAAGTATTTAAATAGACTATAATAAATAAAAGAACGACAAAACTATTATTTGAATACTCTTAACATAGTAAATAAGATACAAATTAATTTATTTAAGTGCTAAATCATTTGTGGCAGTGACATAAGTTGTAACACTGTTTTAGGTGTCACTTATATGTTTCATAAAACTAAAATAAGAAGGAAACTAAAATGAAAACAGAAAAGAAAAGAATAAATAAAAGAAAAGGAAATAAATTAAACAGAAAAATAAAAAGTTAAAAGGCCTATTCTACTGGGCACTATGGCCCAACTAGCAAACTGGCCGGCCTAGCCCACCTCGCTCCACCCGAGGTCATCGTCGTTGCTGCCTCGTCAGCGCCGCGGCCACCGAGCTCCACGCCCCCGGCGAACATTCCCACTGGCTTTGCTACGTTCCTCCATGTCGTCTCCATCGACCACGAACACGGGTTCGTCGGGAGATGCACTAGACCGCCGGATTGGTCGTCGTCTTCCCCGCCGGCCACCGCACAACCTCGTCATCGATTCGACGTCCCCAAGGCATCCCCGAGCCCACTGACTTGCCCTACAGCCCCAATGTGAGCTCCCCTCTCGATCCCAGCCTTTTCCCCGTGCTCGTACTCGCCGCTAGCCCCGATTTCATTCGCTAGCCACTGCCCTCTGTTGCCACCGCCATCCCCGAGCTCGTCCATGGCCGCGCCGTGATGCGCACGTCCTGCTCACGGCCGCGAGCCCGTCGTCCCGGCTTTGAGCTGCGCCCCGTGCACGCGTAGCCGCGCCTTGTGCCTCACGCCGTGCTCGCGCTAGTACGACCGCACTCGCTGCCCGCCTCTGCCTGGTGGTCGCCGCGGCCGCGGCCCACCCTCCCCACGCGCTGCTTGTTGGGGAACGTAGTAATTTCAAAAAATTTCCTACGCACACGCAAGGTCATGGTGATGCATAGCAATGAGAGGGGAGAGTGTTGTCCACGTACCCTCATAGACCGACAGCGGAAGCGTTATAACAACGCGGTATGTAGTCGTACGTCTTCACGATCCGATCGATCAAGTACCGAACGCACGGCACCTCCGAGTTCTACACACGTTCAGCTCGATGACGTCCCTCGAACTCCGATCCAGCCGAGTGTTGAGGGAGAGTTTCGTCAGCACGACGGCATGGTGACGATGATGATGTTCCACCGACGCAGGGCTTCGCCTAAGCTCCGGAACGGTATTATCGAGGTGTAATTTGGTGGAGGGGGGCACCGCACACGGCTAAGAGATCACAAGGATCAATTGTTGTGTCTCTGGGGTGCCCCCCTGCCCCCGTATATAAAGGAGCAAGGAGGAGGCAGCCGGCCAAGGGAGGAGGCGTGCCAAAAAGGGGAGTCCTACTCCCACCGGGAGTAGGACTCCTCCTTTCCTTGTGGGAGTAGGAGAAGGGAAGGGGGAAGGAGAAAGAAGGAAGGGGGCGCCCCCCTTCCCTAGTCCAATTCGGACCAGATCATGGGGAGGGGCGCGGCCACCTTTTGAGGCCTTTCTCTCCTTTCCCGTATGGCCCATTAAGGCCCAATACGAATTCCCGTAACTCTCCGGTACTCCGAAAAATACCCGAATCATTCGGAACCTTTCCGAAGTCCGAATATAGTCGCTCAATATATCGATCTTTACGTCTCAGCCATTTCGAGACTCGTCGTCATGTCCCCGATCTCATCCGGGACTTCGAACTCCTTCGGTACATCAAAACTCAATAAAACTGTCATCGTAACGTTAAGCGTGCGGACCCTTCGGGTTCGAGAACTATGTAGACATGACCGAGACACTTCTCCGGTCAATAACCAATAGCGGGACCTGGATGCCCATATTGGCTCCCACATATTCTACGAAGATCTTTATCGGTCAGACCGCATAACAACATACGTTGTTCCCTTTGTCATCGGTATGTTACTTGCCCGAGATTCGATCGTCGGTATCTCGATACCTAGTTCAATCTCGTTACCGGCAAGTCTCTTTACTCGTTCCGTAATACATCATCCCGCAACTAACTCATTAGTCACAATGCTTGCAAGGCTTATAGTGATGTGCATTACCGAGTGGGCCCAGAGATACCTTTCCGACAATCGGAGTGACAAATCCTA
>NC_057814.1:558168316-558354134 GCF_018294505.1 Triticum aestivum
TTTGTCTATGTATTCACACATGTATTATGTTTCCGGTTAATACAATTCTAGCATGAATAATAAACATTTATCATGATATAAGGAAATATATAATACTTTATTATTGCCTCTAGGGCATATTTCCTTCAGTCTCCCACTTGCACTAGAGTCAATAATCTAGTTCACATCGCCATGTGATTTAACATCAATAATTCACATCACCATGTGATTAACACCCATAGTTCACATCTCTATGTGACCAACACTCAAAGGGTTTACTAGAGTCAATAATCTAGTTCACATCGCTATGTGATTAACACCCAAAGAGTACTAAGGTGTGATCATGTTTTGATTGTGAGATAATTTTAGTCAACGGGTCTGTCACATTCAGATCCGTAAGGATTTTGCAAATTTCTATGTCTACAATGCTCTGCTCGGAGCTACTCTAGCTAATTGCTCCCACTTTCAATATGTATCTAGACCGAGACTTAGAGTCATCTAGATTTACTGTCAAAACTGGCATCGACGTAACCCTTTACGACGAACCTTTTGTCACTTCCATAATCGAGAAAAATTTCCTTATTCCACTAAGGATAATTTTGACCGCTGTCCAGTGATCTACTCCTAGATGACTATTGTACTCCCTTGCCAAAATTAGTGTAGGGTATACAATAGATCAGGTACACAGCATGGCATACTTTATAGAACCTATGTCCAAGGCATAGGGAATGACTTTCATTCTCTTTCTATCTTCTGCCGTGGTCGGGCTTTGAGTCTTACTCAATTTCACACCTTGTAACACAGGCAAGAACTCTTTCTTTGACTGTTCTATTTTGAACTACTTCGAAATCTTGTTAAGGTATGTACTCATTGAAAAAACTTATCAAGCGTCTTGATCTATCTCTATAGATCTTGATGCTCAATATGTAAGCAGCTTCACCGAGGTCTTTCTTTTGAAAAACTCCTTTCAAACACTCCTTTATGCTTTGCAGAATAATTCTACATTATTTCCGATCAACAATATGTCATTCACATATACTTATCAGAAATGCTGTAGTGCTCCCACTCACTTTCTTGTAAATACAGGCTTCACCGCAAGTCTGTATAACACTATATCCTTTGATCAACTTATCAAAGTGTATATTCCAACTCCGAGATGCTTGCACCAGTCCATAGATGGATCGCTGGAGCTTGCATATTTTGTTAGCACCCTTAGGATTGACAAAACCTTCTGGTTGCATCATATACAACTCTTCTTTAATAAATCCATTAAGGAATGCAGTTTTGTTTATCCATTTGCCATATTTCATAAAATGCGGCAATTGCTAACATGATTCGGACAGACTTAAGCATAGATACGAGTGAGAAACTCTCATCGTAGTCAACACTTTGAACTTGTCGAAAAACCTTTTTGCGACAATTCTAGCTTTGTAGATAGTGATAGTACTATCAGCGTCCGTCTTCCTCTTGAAGATCCATTTATTCTCAATTGCTTGCCGATCATCGGGCAAGTCAACCAAAATCCACACTTTGTTCTCATACATGGATCTCATCTCAGATTTCATGGCCTCAAGCCATTTTGCGGAATCTGGGCTCACCATCGCTTCTTCATAGTTCGTAGGTTCGTCATGGTCTAGTAACATAACCTCCAGAACAGGATTACCGTACCACTCTGGTGCGGATCTTACTCTGGTTTACCTACGAGGTTTGGTAGTAACTTGATCTGAAGTTACATGATCATCATCATTAACTTCCTCACTAATTGGTGTAGAAGTCATAGGAACAGATTTCTGTGATGAACTACTTTCCAATAAGGGAGCAGGTACAGTTACCTCATCAAGTTCTAGTTTCCTCCCACTCACTTCTTTCGAGAGAAACTCCTTCTCTAGAAAGGATCCACTCTTAGCAACGAATGTCTTGCCTTTGGATCTGTGATAGAAGGTGTACCCAACTGTCTCCTTTGGGTATCCTATGAAGACACATTTCTCCGATTTGGGTTTTGAGCTTATCAGGATGAAACCTTTTTCACATAAGCATTACAACCCCAAATTTTAAGAAACGACATTTGGTTTCTTCCTAAACCTCAGTTCATAAGGCGTCGTCTCAACGGATTTTGATGGTGCCCTATTTAACGTGAATGCAGCTGTCTCTAATGCATAACCCCAAAACGATAGTGGTAGATCGGTAAGATACATCATATATCGCACCATATCTAATAAAGCACGATTACGACGTTCGGACACACCATTACACCATGGTGTTCGAGGTGGCATGAGTAGTGAAACTATTTCACATTGTTTTAACTGAAGGCCAAACTCGTAACTCAAATACTCTTCTCTACGATCAGATCATAGAAACTTTATTTTCTTGTCACGATGATTTTCCACTTCACTCTGAAATTCTTTGAACTTTTCAAATGTTTCAGACTTATGTTTCATCAAGCAGATATACCCATATCTGCTCAAATCATCTGTGAAGGTCAGAAAATAATGATACCTGCTACGAGCCTTAATATTCATCGGACCACATACATCTGTATGTATGATTTCCAACAAATCTGTTGCTCTCTCCATAGTTCCGGAGAACGGCGTTTTAGTCATCTTGCCCATGAGGCACGGTTCACAAGCATCAAGTGATTCCAAAATCCCATCAGTATGGAGTTTCTTCATGCGCTTTACACCAATATGACCTAAACGGCAGTGCCACAAATAAGTTGCACTATCATTATTAACTTTGCATCTTTTGGCTTCATTATTATGAATATGTGTATCACTACGATCGAGATCCAACAAACCATTTTCGTTGGTGTGTATGACCATAAAAGGTTTTTATTCATGTAAACAGAACAACAATTGTTCTCTAACTTAAATGAATAACCGTATTGCAATAAACATGATCAAATCATATTCATGCTCAACGCAAACACCAAATAACACTTATTTAGTTTCAACACTAATCCCGAAAGTATAGGGAGTGTGCGATGATGATCATATCAATCTTGGAACTACTTCCAACACACATCGTCACCTCGCCTTTTACTAGTCTCTGTTTATTCTGCAACTCCCGTTTTCGAGTTACTACTCTTTAGCAACTGAACCAGTATCAAATACTGAGGGGTTGCTATAAACATTAGTAAGTACACATCAATAACATGTATATCCAATATACCTTTGTTCACTTTGCCATCCTTCTTATCCACCAAATACTTGGGGCAGTTCCGCCTCCAGTGACCAGTCCCTTTGCAGTAGAAGCACTTAGTCTCAGGCTTAGGTACAGACTTGGGCTTCTTCACTTGAGTAGCAACTTGCTTGCCATTCTTTTTGAAGTTCCCCTTCTTCCCTTTGCCCTTTTCTTGAAACTAGTTGTCTTGTTAACCATCAACACTTGATGGTTTTCTTGATTTCTACCTTTGTCGATTTCAGCATCACGAAGAGCTCGGGAATTACTTTCGTCATCCCTTGCATATTATAGTTCATCACGAAGATCTACTAACTTGGTGATGGTGACTAGAGAATTCTGTCAATCACTATTTTATCTGGAAGATTAACTCCCACTTGATTCAAGCGATTGTAGTACCCAGACAATCTGAGCACATGCTCACTAGTTGAGCGATTCTCCTCCATCTTTTAGCCATAGAACTTGTGGGAGACTTCATATCTCTCAACTCGGGTATTTGCTTGAAATATTAACTTCAACTCCTGGAACATCTTATATGGTCCATGATGTTCAAATGTCTTTGAAGTCCCGATTCTAAGACGTTAAGCATGGTGCACTAAACTATCAAGTAGTCATCATATTGAGCTAGCCAAACATTCATAACGTCTGCATCTGCTCCTGCAATAGGTCTGTCACCTAGCGGTGCATCAAGGACATAATTTTTCTTTGCAGCAATGAGGATAATCCTCAGATCACGGATCCAATCCGCATCTTTGCTACTAACATTTTTCAACATAATTTTTCTCTAGGAACATATCAAAAATAAACACAGGGAAGCAACAACGCGAGCTATTGATCTACAACATAATTTGCAAAATACTATCAGGACTAAGTTCATGATAAATTTAAGTTCAATTAATCATATTACTTAAGAACTCCCACTTAGATAGACATCCCTCTAATCATCTAAGTGATTACGTGATCCAAAGCAACTAAACCATGTCCGATTAACACGTGAGATGGAGTAGTTTCAATGGTGAACATCACTATGTTGATCATATCTACTATATGATTCACCCTCGACCTTTCGGTCTCTGTGTTCCGAGGCCATATCTGTATATGCTAGGCTCGTCAAGTTTAACCTGAGTATTCCGCGTGTGCAACTGTTTTGCACCCGTTGTATTTGAACGTAGAGCCTATCACACCCGATTAACACGTGGTGTCTCAGCACGAAGAACTTTTGCAACGTTGCATACTCAGGGAGAACACTTTTATCTTGAAATTTTAGTGAGAGATCATCTTATAATGCTACCGTCAATCAAAGCAAGATAAGATGCATAAAGGATTAACATCACATGCAATCAATATAAGTGATATGATATGGCCATCATCATCTTGTGCTTGTGATCTCCATCTCCGAAGCACCGTGCTCGTGATCTCCATCTCCGAAGCACCGTCATGATCACCATCGTCACCGGCGCGACACCTTGATCTCCATCGTAGCATCGTTGTCGTCTCGCCAACTTATTGATTTTACGACTATCGCTACCGTTTAGTGATAAAGTAAAACTATTACATGACGATTGCATCTCATACAATAAAGCGACAACCATATGGCTCCTGCCAGTTGCCGATAACTCGGTTACAAAACATGATCATCTCATACAATACATTATATCACATCATGTCTTGACCATATCACATCACAACATGCCCTGCAAAAACAAGTTAGACGTCCTCTACTTTGTTGTTGCAAGTTTTACGTGGCTACTACGGGCTTAGCAAGAACCGTTCTTACCTACGCATCAAAACCACAACGATAGTTTGTCAAGTTGGTGCTGTTTTAACCTTCGCAAGGACCGGGCATAGCCACACTCGGTTCAACTAAAGTGAGAGAGACAGACACCCGCCTGTCACCTTTAAGCAACGAGTGCTCCAAACGGTGAAACCAGTCTCGCGTAAGCGTACGCGTAATGTCGGTCCGGGCCGCTTCATCTCACAATACCGCTGAACCAACGTATGACATGCTGGTAAGCAGTATGACTTATATCGCCCACAACTCACTTGTGTTCTACTCGTGCATAGCATCAACGCATAAAACCAGGCTCGGATGCCACTGTTGGGGAACGTAGTAATTTCAAAAAATTTCCTACGCACACGCAAGATCATGGTGATGCATAGCAACGAGAGGGGAGAGTGTTGTCCACGTACCCTCGTAGACCGACAGCGGAAGCGTTATAACAACGCGGTTGATGTAGTCGTACGTCTTCACGATCCGATCGATCAAGTACCGAACGCACGGCACCTCCGAGTTCTACACACGTTCAGCTCGATGACGTCCCTCGAACTTCGATCCAGCCGAGTGTTGAGGGAGAGTTTCGTCAGCACGACGGCGTGGTGACGATGATGATGTTCCACCGACGCAGGGCTTCGCCTAAGCTCTGGAACGGTATTATCAAGGTGTAATTTGGTGGAGGGGGGCACCGCACACGGCTAAGAGATCACAAGGATCAATTGTTGTGTCTCTGGGGTGCCCCCCTGCCCCCGTATATAAAGGAGCAAGGAGGAGGCAGCCGGCCAAGGGAGGAGGCGCGCCAAAGGGGGGAGTCCTGGAGTAGGACTCCTCCTTTCCTTGTGGGAGTAGGAGAAGGGAAGGGGGAGGGAGAAAGAAGGAAGGGGGCGCCCCCCTTCCCTAGTCCAATTTGGACCAGATCATGGGGAGGGGCGCGGCCACCTTTTGAGGCCTTTCTCTCCTTTCCCGTATGGCCCATTAAGGCCCAATACGAATTCCCGTAACTCTCCGGTACTCCGAAAAATACCCGAATCATTCGGAACCTTTCCGAAGTCCGAATATAGTCGTCCAATATATCGATCTTTACGTCTCAGCCATGTCGAGACTCCTCGTCATGTCCCCGATCTCATCCGGGACTCCGAACTCCTTCGGTACATCAAAACTCAATAAAACTGTCATCGTAACGTTAAGCGTGCGGACCCTTCGGGTTCGAGAACTATGTAGACATGACCGAGACACTTCTCCGGTCAATAACCAATAGCGGGACCTGGATGCCCATATTGGCTCCCACATATTCTACGAAGATCTTTATCGGTCAGACCGCATAACAACATACGTTGTTCCCTTTGTCATCGGTATGTTACTTGCCCGAGATTCGATCGTCGGTATCTCGATACCTAGTTCAATCTCGTTACCGGCAAGTCTCTTTACTCGTTCCGTAATACATCATCCCGCAACTAACTCATTAGTCACAATGCTTGCAAGGCTTATAGTGATGTGCATTACCGAGTGGGCCCAGAGATACCTTTCCGACAATCGGAGTGACAAATCCTATTCTCGAAATACGCCAACCCAACAAGTACCTTTGGAGACACCTGTAGAGCACCTTTATAATCACCCATTTACGTTGTGACGTTTGGTAGCACACAAAGTGTTCCTCCGGTAAACGGGAGTTGCATAATCTCATAGTCAGAGGAACATGTATAAGTCATGAAGAAAGCAATAGCAACATACTAAACGATCGGGTGCTAAGCTAACAGAATGGGTCAAGTCAATCACGTCATTCTCCTAATGAGGTGATCTCGTTAATCAAATGACAACTCATGTCTATGGCTAGGAAACATAACCATCTTTGATTAACGAGCTAGTCAAGTAGAGGCATACTAGTGACACTCTATTTGTCTATGTATTCACACATGTATTATGTTTCCGGTTAATACAATTCTAGCATGAATAACAAACATTTATCATGATATAAGGAAATATATAATACTTTATTATTGCCTCTAGGGCATATTTCCTTCACCGCTTGCTAGCCGCACCCAGGCGCGCGACAACTGCCTGCCCTGCGCCAACGCCGCTGGCGGCCGCGCCTCCGCGTGCGCTCTCGTCCGCGTGGCCTCGCCCGAGACGCTGCTGCTCCCTGCATCTATTTGCTGCTGCTCCTGTTACCTACTGCCGCTCCAGCTTGCCGTCGGTGGCTGCGTGATGCTCCTACTGCTGGGCGCGTACTGCTGCTGCGCTACTCCGTCTACTTGCTGCTTGCGAGCTGCTGCTGCTCCTCACTACTATTGCTACTAGCTGCTGCTCAATTGCCGTTGACTGCTGCTGCTACTAAACATGGTGATGGCCATGGCTGAATGTGTTGTATGCGTGTGTGCTTGTGGCCGGCTGGGCCATTGTCCAATACGGCCGGCCCTTGTTTAATTAGATTAGATGAGATTAGTTAGTGCTAATTTAGTTTAATGCAGTAGAAAATAACATGTGATCCACCCCCGGTTGATTATCTCAAATTAATTTGACTTAATAAAATAGAGTCCATGACAACTGGGCCCCCATTGGCACTGTTCGCAGGTTGACCAGTCAATACTTGACTGGGTCAACTCAGACCCTAGCCCCACCTGTAAGCCTCTGGGTCTAGCTGTCCATGGTTACAAAATGTATTTGTTGCATTTATTCTCGAAATTAATAATAAATAAATAAAATGTCTAAAACTTAGAAAATTCATATAAAATAATCCGTAGCTCGGATGAAAAAACTTTGTACATGAAAGTTGCTCAAAACGATGAGACGAATTCGGATACGCTGCCCATTCGTCCGCCACACACGCCTAGCATATCGAACACACAACTTTCCCCCTCTCCTTCACCTGTCCGAAAACGTGAAACACCGGGAATACTTTCCCGGATGTTTTCCCCCTTCGCCGGTATCACCTCCTGCCGCGTTAGATCACCTCTAGCACCGCGTATTGCCATGTTATGCTTTGTGATGCTTTGATTGCTCTATTATTTATTGTGTTCCCCCTCCGTTACTACTTTCCGATAGACCTCGAGACCGCTGCCGGTACCCCTGTGATCGACTACATCGACGAAGAACCCTTCTTGCCAGAGCAACCAGGCAAGCCCCCCCCCTTGATCACCAGATATCGCCTATTCTTCTCTCTACTGCTTGCATTAGAGTAGTGTAGCATATTACTACTTTCGGTTAATCCTATTCTGCTGCATAGCCTGTCATTGTTGCTAGAGTTGTTACCCTTTCATGCTATCCTAATGCTTAGTATAGGATGCTAGTGTTCCATCAGTGGCCCAACACTCTTGTCCGTCTGCCATGCTATACTACTAGGCCGTGATCACTTCGGGAGGTGATCACGGGCATATGCTATATACTTTATACTGTTACATTACTTATGATACTGTTCGGAGATGGGGGCTGAAGGGGCAGGTGGCTCCATCCCGGTAGAGGTGGGCCTGGGTTCCCGACGGCCCCCAACTGTTACTTTGTGGCGGAGCGACAGGGCAGGTTGAGACCACCTAGGAGAGAGGTGGGCCTGGCCCTGGTTGGCGTTCGCGGATACTTCAATTAACACGCTTAATGAGATCTTGGTATTTGATCTGAGTCTGGCCACTGGCCTATACGCACTAACCAACTACGCGGGAACAATTATGGGCACTGGACGTCGTGGTATCAGCCGAAGCCTTCTTGACGCAGCGACTGAGCGGCGCGCGCCGGGTTGGACTGGAACGCCTGCTCTTGTATAAGGGAGGCTAGGTCTGCTCACCGGCCGCATACGCAACGTGCAGGTGTGCAATGGGCGATGGGCCCAGACCCCTGCGCCATAGGATTTAGACTGGCATGCTGACCTCTCTGTTGTGCCTAGGTAGGGCTGCGACGTGTTGATCTTCAGAGGCCGGGCATGACCCAGGAAAGTGTGTCTGGCCAAATGGGATCGAGCGTGTTGGGTAATGTGGTGCACCCCTGCAGGGAAGTTTATCTATTCGAATAGCTGTGTCCCTCGATAAAAGGACGACCCGGATTTGTACCTTGACCTTATGACAACTAGAACTGGATACTTAATAAAACACACCCTTCCAAGTGCCAGATATAACCCGGTGATCGCTCTCTAACAGGGCAACAAGGAGGGGATCACCGGGTAGGTTTATGCTATGCGATGCTACTTGGTGAACTTACCATCTACTCTCTTCTACATGCTGCAAGATGGAGGTGGTCTGAAGCATAGTCTTCGACAGGATTAGCTATCCCCCTCTTATTCTAGCATTATGCAGTTCAGTCCACTGATATGGCCCTTTACACATATACCCATGCATATCACTACAAAAAAAACACTTCCGTGATGATACGTGTTTGTCACAGTAGGTCACGCTTTTTGTCATGCATGTACATCCATGACAAATTTATGACAGAATCAAGATAGTATACCTGTGCTGTCGTAGATGTATTCCATGACATTACCAAAATTATCATCACGGAAGTGTCCACTTCCATGACGATAAATCGCGCGTCACAGAAGTGCTTTCGTCAAGGGTGACCGACACGTGGCATCCACCGTAACGGAACACTGTTAAGCTATCGGGTCGGGTTTTGGATCCGATAACCCGTTAACAGCCCCGACCAATGGGGATTTTCCACGGGTAAAATCATCATTGGCTGGAGGAAACACGTGTCGGCTCATCGTTGGGACAGATGTCATCCACTCATTGGACAGGAGGCGCCTATGATACATCGACACGTGGCACGACCCAACAGAGGCCCATTCCTGTGAAAAGGCCGGCCGTTTGACTTGGTCAAAAGGTGGCGGGCCGGCCCATGGAAAGCCTGTTAACGGCCTGTTCGCATATAGCCCATTTACAGCCCGCTAACCCAAGGCCCGTTACGCCCTATCCGAATTAGGCCTAGTAGCATCATTTGGGCCATCCAATATGATTCCAGCCCGTTTTCACTTATGGCCCATGTATGGCCCATGACGTCTTTCGGCCCATATGAGGCCCTATGTAACTCTTGGCCTATTAACGGCCCGTGGTGAAAATGGCCCGTAATGAACAGTGTATCACTTTACACCCATTAACGGCCCGTGGTGAAACTGGCCCGTAATGAACAGTGTATCACTTTATACCCATTAACGGCCCGTTATTCCGTTGGGCCGTTTCCAGCCCATGTTATCTTTCGGCCTTCTCAAAGCCCATTTATTCTTGGGCTCATTTCCAGCATTCGTTTACTTACGGCCCGTTACTGTCATTTTCTGCTTGTGGGCCAAATTCAGCCCGTGGTTACAGTCGGCCCGTTTGTGGTCCGTTAATACGTTGGGCCGTTTTCATAGCGTCATCAAATACGGCTTATTAACGATGGCCCGTTATGGTTGGCCCATGAACGGACGATTCCAACTCTAGCCCGTTTACGGCCATAATGCGGCCTGTTATTGGCCCATGTTTGGCCAATCGATCATACGGCCCGTATAAGGCCCATTGATGATACGGCCCGTAGAAGGCCCATTGTTTCTACGGCCCGTAGAAGGCCTACTGTTTCTACGGCCCGTAGAAGGCCAACTATTTCTATGGCCCGTAGGAGGCCCAGTGTCACTACAGTAAATATTAGCCCATGGTTATTGTGGCCTAGTTTTAAAAAATAGGTTATTGCAGCCACTAGCAAACCGCGGAAAAAGAACTACACTAACTACAAGCAAACAAATAAACAAGACAACAAGGAAATAAATAAGCAAGCAACTTATGCTAGGCTATCACGGCTATTACACATATTACATCCACTGGGCATCAAAGTTCGCCACCAGTGATCATAAAGCGCAACGAAGAAGCATATTACAAAAACTGGGCACCATTGCAGCGTAACAAAATAATACTGAATCGAGACCACTTCCAAGACAGTTCAAGAAAGGTTAGCCTTGCGGGGGAACTTCTGCGCAAGCTGCTGAGCAAGGCTGTGAGACCGGCCTACATGTCGTTCATAGCTTCCAGGTGTAGCTGTTTAGCGATGAGGTTCTCATTGGTGTTCTCCGCAATCTTTCTTAGAGATAGGACTTCAAGTCGAAGTTGAGTTGCAGATGCCTTTCTGCTAGAACTTGGACTGAAGAGTCGAACTGATTCAGACAAACGAATTCTGTGAGCTGTCTGACTGTTAGTCTCAAGTAACTTTGAACACTGCATCAAGACAAGACTTTGGGGTTGTCTCGCTATCTTCAAGATGTTTTGCCTTCTTTGCTGCAATATATGTTGGGTTTTGTCTCACAAGCCTTCAGCAGACTTGTGCATTGCCATCAGACATATCACCCTGAAACAAAGCAGAGAGATGACAGGTTTGGCACGTGTATAAACAAAGATGATAACTGTTCTGTCAATTCTATCCAATTTCAAATTAGAAATAAAGAGAAGTTCAAAATATCAATAGCATAATTTGCATTGTTATAATGCGGGGAGCTTCACCACACTTACTGGATTACCATGTCAACATAACAAGCATAGATGAAGGGCAAAGAAAATCATTGTACTATTTTGGGATAATGTGCATGTCATGTTTTTCATATCATCAGCCACATCAGTAAGATAAAACAGGAGATGACAAGGTGCAAACGTGGGCTGCTTCAGCACACCATGGATTATAGATCCACAAAAAACAAGCATACATATAGGGAGTATTAAGTAATGTGCATGGTGATGAATAAGGAATTTGGTTTTACAAGTAAAACTTAAACTTACGGTTCTTACGAATATGCATTTTGGTAGAAACAGCAAACTAAACAGCAGTAAACGATAGGGAGTATGAGCAAATTAAACAGCAGTTGAGGATAAGGCTTTAGAGGACTGACTTACATTAACAGTTAAAACGGCTTTATAATGCCTTCTCCATGTCAAGGGAAGGATAACTCAAGAATTTCAGCACAGAATCTTCTTCATAAGCATTGCTTGTACTCTTACATTTTGTAGAGAGTAATTATAGATATGATAATACTGGAAGGGATAGAGGATAATGAAGATAAGATGCAGATTGATGTACATAATCAACTACCAATCCTGGAAGTACAAGCGTTACAGGACAAAATGTACTGAACAAGAGCAATGGGCTACACTTTCTTGCACTGGCATTGTCTGTGTATTCTACTTGTTGGTAAGATTAAATATAGATCTGATCTTTTTTAGTAAATGGTGGGCGAGGGAGATAAGATGCAGAATGCTACAAAATGAACCAATCCCTCTTTCCATAATACAAGAGTTTTTGAACACTGTGTACTGTAAAACGTTCTTTATTATGGGACGGAGGGAGTAGCTGTTAATGTAAGTACAGTGATAGACCATGTCAAGTCCTTACAAAGATGACTGTCAGAGCTAAACCTCTTTCAAAGCTTGGGTTGATTCTAAATTATGTAAGAGTCCATACGGATCGTATAATGTCCACCAATGGACGATTACGAGGCTAACATGTGCAGTGATGCTACATAATCAAACAGCTATGAAAGTAAGTATGGTCATACAGGCAAGAGGTACTCACAAGAGCAATGCAGTGGTGCAGTATAGTTGCGAGATTCTGTGGTCCCTTGAGAACGAATGTTCTTTCTGCTAACAAGTTTTCGTACAAGTGAGACATTAGGCAAATGCAGAAATGTAGTTCAAATTGTGATGTGATATCATAGACAGTACCTTACGCTGCAGCCGAGACCAATGTGTAACAAGATCATTCCATCCCGTCGGATAAATGCAGACCAGAGTCTTTACAGAAATTCTCAGTTCAGAGCTTACCCATCGAAGTGCGCTTGCCTCAGGTAGGAACGATACTTCATCAACGAGTGCTTGAAAGCGCAAACAACCCTTGCTGGTCATCACAATCCAGTTTGCTCCTCGCCTATTAAAAGAATGAAATCTTGTGTCTCTCTGTCAGCAAGAAACATATGCAGTAATGACATGAATAACATTAGTACATTACTTACGCGTAAGTTTGCGGAGGAAGACTGGAAATTGTTTTGTGTCTGTGTATAATCTTTCCATGAGGAAAGTATGTGCACAAAGTTCCTGACAACAAACATAAGCTTCGTCTTCTAAACTGGGAAGAAATGGAACAGGGGTCCTATTTGCTGCAATTGGGGCTCTCTCTGGTTCGAAAAGGGATTTGGCAACTGGATTTGGTGTACTCTTTGCTGGAATGGGGGTTTTGCGTCGTACAGCTGGTGCTATGTCAACTGGCATAATCATACTGTTTGCTGCAGTTGGGGTCTGCTGAGTTGGGGCATCAGAAATGACCAGTGTAGTAGGGCTAGAGTCTGCTAGAGTTGGGGTATTTTGTGGGTCAGGTGATATTGCAACTACACCTAATGGGCTATTTGATTTATCAGGTGCCACTACCTTTTCCAAATACTTTGCTTGTGCTCCTCCACGATCAGCAATCGCCCTCTTCCTTTTGAACGTCTGATACACAAGAACAATTTGAATGGATAAATATGGTATGATGACAGATGGAATATGTACTGAAAATGGATAGGCAGGGCGTATTCACATACACGATGTGTAAACTAAGCTAATGGCAGTTCAACAAAGTAGAAGCAATGCAAGCATCAGTTGCAAGATATGTGCGAGCAATGTAACCTTGGAAAGTTAGAGCAAGTACCTTGATGGGTCAATAAGATACGGGCATCTTCCTTGACTCCTCACTAGGGAGCTACATTGACTTAGGTCTCCCTCTAGCTCAGAATCCTGTTAGGATCATATTCTGAGCATGAATCTGTAGATGGAGAGGCGTTTGCATTGCATTGCATCCAGACTTGATTTCAGTCCCTTAATGCCAGTTTGACAGCCATGGCATTGTTCTGCTTTATTCTTTTCATGCGCGCAGCTCATAATCATTATGATTGCTGTTCAGAATCTGGAGATTCATGAAACATAAAAAGTAGTCAGGATTATCTATGGAATGCATTGCGGATTCAACTCGGTTTAAACATAAAAAGTCTAGTCCCTATAAACCCCTGCATATGCAAAGTTCACCTCCCCACCCGTGCTGATAGACCACACACAGAAATACAAACCCCTTATGTCTCTATTAACAGGCAAGGCACACATTTCAAAACTAAAGTAGGAACATTAGAATCATATGAAATTCGTATTTGAACAAAATAAACTAAGCAATTATGAGTGGGTGTATGTTTAGGCTTCAAGGGTGGAGTGTTGGTAGTGGCGACACAAAGCAAGTAGGCAGATTGTATTCCATGTAAAAGATCGAAACCGATGTAAAAGCTGGAAAGGACACTTTCTTTCTATACAATGCAGGTGTTCGTTTACCCACACATGATGGAAGAGATCACATAGAGAAATACTATTCACTCATGTCTACGGTTCCAGTATTTAGAAACAGGGTGGTCCACCCTAAAAGAATATTGACAACAAATATGACAAGGCAAGCATAGATGTAGTGAATCAATCATTTACTTGTGAGCTTACTAGGACAAGTATGCAGAATTGTAACTGCAGTAAGAGACCGTCCAAAATCTGAATGAAGAAGTTTGTCTAGCACTTATTGTTTGCAACTAATCGACGTGAATAATTGGATATTATATCGAATGAGTAAGAAAGACAAGTAAAATTGTCAACAAACCTGGCTTGCAGTAGTAATCTGGGTCAATGTCACTACGACCAACAATCCAAAATGACTAGTTTCTGTTCCGAGGGCCGGAATTTTGAAAACCCTGTGAACTTTAGAGGTACTAAAGATTACCGAAATACATCTGAACCATTAAGTGTAGGTAGCACTGAGCACACAACAAACCCTAATGACAGTCCTGCCTAATGAGTAATGAATCAATTAGAAAATGGGTGATGAGGAGTGGCTGCTGAGTGTTGAGGACGTATCTCAGGATAAATCGGGTTGGCTTGGTGGGTGCTGCACGCCTGAGCCCTGAACGGACTGGGAAGGTAGGCACGGCGGCGCGCCCGGGCAGCGGTGACGCTGTTGGGCGAGCGGCTCCTGGCCTCCTGTTAGTCCGGCGTCTCCTCCTAGAGTCATGCCGTCCGGGGACGGCAAGTCGCCGGCGAGGCAGGCGGCTGGGGGCGAGTAGAGATCGGAAGCGCGCAGCAGAACAGAGGGGGAATCGGGGCCTGGGACGACCCAAATCCCAGGGTGGGCTGGCCCACCGTGGGCACCCTGTAGAGATACACACACCGAGCGGCGAACATGCATTTTCGAAACTAATTTAGGAACATTTAGCTGACCAATTAAACAACTCTATTTTAATAATATGATATTCGTATTTGAACAACTAAGCTTGTTTAGCTTGATGGGTGGAAGCAGTGTTATTATGACACGAAGCACGTATTCCTGATCGTATAGTGATCATAAAAGGGGGAAACTCTAAGCATATTTTCTTTAGCAAAGAGGGTTTCCCCTCCGATTTCTATAAGGAAACCACCACGGAACCAACATGATCAATTAAACCCTAAGTATGATCAATTAAACCGTATTATGGCTGTGCCATGGTAAGATTTGAAGCTACAAACCGGGAGAAATGATATTTAGCATCCATTGTTTGCTTCGAACTAAGAACTAAATTCTAAGAGCTGAAAGAAAGTAGAGTAACCAAGTTAAGATCTATTTTCTGGTTGAGATCAAAAAGTTGAGGAGATATGAAGTACCACCTCTCTTGCGGCGCCGTGTAGGCATCGGGGGTGCGATGGCTGTCGTGTGGCGTTGAAGCAGATCTGCGACGGTAGACGGGTGCATCGGGGGATAAGTCCCGTTGCGGTGGAAGAGAAGGTCGTGTGAGCGGCCCCGGCAAAGAGGACGACGCGATGAAGCGAGAGGACGCGATGCAAGGCTATTGGTCCGTCGCCGTGGATGAGAAACGTCCATCTCTAGCAGTGGACGACGCGGTCTTGGTAGGCGCTCCGGCATGGTGGAGGACGGTGGCGATGGATGTGGTGGAGGACGGCGGCGATGGATGGGGTGGCGGACGGAGGCTGGTGTGGGGATGGGGTGTTCTAGCGCGGACGGTGTATGAATGGGAAAATGGAGGGAGAGGTACGGGGAACCATGTTTTTGGGACGCGCCTGTCTGAAATATGGGAAAGTTACGAACTTAGCCCCCGTTTAAAATTTGACGTCTCGTCGTGGGGATAGGACGGTAATCTCGCATCTCGCCAATATTGCCCAAAGCGATTTCGGGCGAGGGAGAGGGTGGTTGGCCGCCCATGGTTGGCGCCCACGGTGTATGAACGGGGCTGACAGGTAGGGCGGTTGTGTCACGTCTGAGTGAAGTTACAAACCTGCCCCTATTGAAATATTTGCCTACATCGATTTCGGCCGAGTCGAGTTTGTTTTGCCGCCCACCGTGTATGAATGGGGAATGGAGGGAGAAACAGAGGTCTTTCGGACGAGCTTGAATCAAATGTGTTTTGCCGCCCATGTTTGACGCCCACCGTGTCGGAATGGGCTCAGAGGCGGTCATGTCACGTCTAATTGAAGTTACTAACCTACCCCTATTTAGAGCAGTGGAAATCGGGCCGATGGATTGTCCGTGTAATGGGTAGACAGTAATTTCCATCTCCCAAACACTTGGCTTCGGGCAGCCAACGTGGGAGTGGACATTTTGCTGCTTCTTTCGAATTTTGGGACAATAAGCATCCACGTTTACCCTGGCAACTAAATTCGAATCCATTTTGTATTCCTATATGAATCTTTATAAATCATTCTATGTGTTTTTATATATCTTCAAAAGGACGAAAAAGATGTATTCCACTGTCATATATGAATATGGTTTACAAATGCCGATACTCAAATTCAGAAACTAGAATCCAGTTTAAGGTGAATTCGAATATTTGGAACACTTCATGTCCAACTCAAATGTCACACGCAGCATAATGTGTACTCCCATTTAGATATGTACACAAGCGATGTATCAATTCAAATACCGAGTCAATCAACCAAGAATGTACAGAACTAACAGACATATAAACACTTATAGAGTATATGGATCAATAATATCAACTAACATACATAAGCCAGGCCGCTGTACTTTTTTTGGCTACAACAACATCCTTTTTTTAGCCAGCATCTTGGCCCTTTCCAATGCGTGCCACTTATGGTCCATCTATACTACTACTATTGCTGAATGCACATTCAACCCGATTGGCATATTTGTAGGTCTGGCACAGCAATCCAAATGAAATGTCTCCGAGTCTTATCAATTGATACAGACTTGTGCTCAAATAAAATTACAAAAAAAAATTATTACATGATCTCTAAAACAAATGGTTTGATTGATTACATGAACAGACAACACGAAGGTTATTCAACTATGGAAATAACATTTCACCTATGGTTTACCAAGTAGGAATTTAATTTCCTCTTTTCCTTCAGGACCTTAACAATCTGGTCAGTCTCAGCTTGCTTCGTTTTGAAATCCACCAAATATTTAATGGTTGTCTTGAGTACTGCTTGTGATTGTGCTGTTTGCTTCCTCAACATGTCAACTTCATCTCTAAGTGCAGAAGCAGAATCTCTTTCTACCACTAGTTTAGCCTCTAGAACATCAGCAGTTGGCAATTCATAATGCATGATTGGGCCGGTGCCACTGCTGTGGGATGATGCAACGTCCATGGGGACCTCGCTCTTTGATCTTGGGCTAACCTGTTTTGCCATTAAAGTTCCGATTGGATTCAGAAAAGTTGAAGTTAGCAAAACATCTCAACTGGGAGTTATAACAGCAAACCAGCTAAACAAACAAGGAATTAAAGAGTTTCAATTGGATGCTGAAAAGTAGTTATTAACATCATTGTAACCCGCTGTTGCAGCAGCAAAGCAGTTAAACAAACAAGTAGATATTTAAGTTAAGGCAAACGGGTAATTGTTAACAGTAAGTATCAAACACATAGATAGGCGCAGTCTACAATATGATTAACAGGCCGTGCCATTATATAATCAGTAGCAAACTAAATTAAGCCAAGCAACGTAATTGAACAATTTTGCAATAAGTGGCTAACTAAAATTCCGAGAAGCAGGTAACTGAACTTACGCTAGTTCTTTGTACAGGCACACTGCAACTTCTTTCGCTTACAAGGTTGTACGAAGGAGTCCATGGCATCAATTGCTTGGATACGCAGTCCCAATACTTCTTTCTTCCCACACTGCATGGGTAAGTGGAATGGTTAATCTAGTAAGATGGTGCGTCCTTGATATGTTATATGAGGACGTGTAGTCAGACTAGTTGTAGCCAAACACATCACACTGGCTTTTACTGTATATTTCATGTGATTACTTTTGGCATATCGAGATCTAAGCAATCTACAATAGGATGAAAAGACTGGCATCCTTCACATTATTGGCGAACTCAGTTCATAGAAACAAGCAATTCAACCATTCTGTGGGTAAATCAAAAGCGCCACTAGAATATTTTTCTGTATCCAATGATACACGCAAAAAGGGGTGACACCACCATAGGGGCTGGTATGGGCGGCCGCCTCAGGTGGCTGGAAAGTGTGCACCTAGTTTGAGTCGTCCAAGTTGGCCCACGCTAGTTTTGTTGGTCCCAACGCACGAGCAGGCAATGTAAAAAATGAAGAAAAATGTTTCAATTTGGATGGGCCAATAACATAAGTGCAAGGCAAGCCCTATAGCAGGCTCGCGGCCCAAACGAGCGCCTCCCATATCGATCGACAGTAGGAAAAATCCCAATTCATTCGCTCCAGCCTCCAGTCTGGTTCGCTCCTAACCTAGCCGCCGCTGGACAGACCGACACAGCACTTCCTCACGCCCTCGTTGGAGGGCGGTCTCCGGGCTTCAAGCGAACGGAAGGACAAGAAGATGAAGATCCAACCCTGGGTGTAGCCTACGTGGGAGGCAGCGGCGGCAGCACGGGCATGGAATCAAGCTTGCGCAAACGGACAGTCGCAGCTTGCAAGAGTAGCATGCACAACGAGCAGGTACATCACATCCCTGATTATATCTAATTCAACTCTTCAATTTCTGGCCAATAGTTAAACCTGACGGTATTGTAAAACTGCTTGTATGTAGGGAATCTATGAGAAAATGAAACCAATTTCTACTTATTTTATAACTCCCCCAATGAATACCGAACTGACTGAATCTGATGTATCTAATCAAGTTTCCGGTGCAAACATACAAGCTCATGTTGTTCTTGAGCCTGAAGTGTCTAATGAACAGACTGCTAATGAAGGATTTGATGCAAACATTTTACATGCTCCTGGTGATGAACATATAGTGTCTAATGAGGGATCTAATGCAAGCATTTTGCAAGCTCATTGAAGGATTTAGTGTCTAATGATGATCTACTATGTTGAGAGAGACAGAGATTTGCAGACATTGATGACAAGCAAATTATAGTGCATTTTCATAGCTTGAGGAAACGTCGAGGCCATCTACCAGAAAGTCCCCGTATCATGACAACATAACATAAATACTTTTCTAATCTGTTGTTTGAAACTATTGCCATACTTGTGCAGGATAGATATATTGATATGCAGTTTGCGCACTGGTTATACGTGCAATTACACTTTGATATTTTCAGCCAGAGGACGGATAGTTCAAGCAGGTACAGACCATGTTTGTAGTCCTTGTACACCATGTTGCATTTTGTGTTTTTTGGTGCTTGCATCATTTAGTGTTTATAATCTGAACTACTTTGGATCATTAGCTGGTTTTCAAAGTGCATGTAGCTTCACATTTCTCAAGTTATGTTGATTTCCGGAGTGCAAGTGCCTTCGTATTTTTTAAGTTAAATGTTCGCCCCTGGTAACTTGAATTCGTGGATCAGCCACTGCACACAAATCATACACGAATGCCAGTACGAATTAAATGAAATGCAGGGACTTACGCTAGCTCGTTGTACAGGCTCACTGCAGCTCTGCTTGCGCTTGGGATGTTCCATGTACAAGTCCATGTTACCACTTTCTTGGATGTGCAGGCCTTGTGCTCGTTGCATCCCCCTCTGCATTTTTGACACGGCAAATGGTTGATCAAATAAGAGGAATCGACCTTGATGTTGTACCGGACAACAGATACTTACAAGGTTATACGGGTGTGCAGGATGTGTACTAGATCCCGTAGCGCCGTCATGCTTCGCTAAAAAAATGGATTTGCTTATTTCAGATGATATCTCCAGAAGAAATAAGAGTTAAAGTCAGAGTTGCATAGGCGTGTAAGCTAAGAGAGCAGTGAAAGGATATCCAAACATCGTCGGAACAGTGCACAAGGGAGTGATGTGTGGATACCTAGTTCGGGCCAGCGTTTGGGCATGCTCGCCTAGCTAGAGTGTGGGTCACTTCAGAGCCGTTGAGGGTGATGCGCTGGCGTTGGCTGGCCGCGCACGGATGCAGATCTTGAGTGGCAGCAGAGCGCTACGATGCGGTGGACGAGACCGTTGGTGAAGCCCCAACGGCCTCGGGGGGCGGAGGTGCGACGATGTGCTCGGTGAAGTAGCCCCGGTGAGCTGGGAGACGGCGTCGGTGAAGCGCACCTGATGCGGTGGAACTCGGTGTCTGTGAGGCACGTCGGTTGCGGCGGCCGACGTTGTCGGTGGACCACCTGGTGCGGTGGACGAGGGCGTAGATGAGGTAGCTCCGGTGCGGTGGTGAAGCGCGACCGTCGTCTTCGTCGTTGTCGTCCGGCACAGAGGTCGGGAACGGTGGGGAAAGAGACAAGACGAGGGGCGATTCGAGGGTTGGCGGCGAATTAGGGATTTGAGCAATCTGGGCGCGGAAGGGGACGGTGGAGAAGAGAGATTTTGCAGGGCTGGAATTGGGGCCGCCAGATATTTCAATCCGAAACATGGAAGCGCGAACTTATATTGTCGTCGTCCTTTTTTTGGGGGGGAGGGCGGGGGGGGGGGGGGGGGGGGGCTGGGTGCTACGCGTCCGTCCGACACACCCGACCACCCCGACAGGACTATGCTTCGGTGCCTTAAGGCACCTGCCTTTGTGTCCATGACATGTGGGCCCAACAGGTGGCTAGCCCACATGTCAGTGACCCAAAGGCAGTTGCCTTTAAGGCACCAAAGCAGCGTCCACCCCGACACGACCCTGGTCTGCCTGGTGCGCCTACATTTGAGAATGCAAATGAATCTTCTTTCATTTGCAAACGAATCTGTATGTATTACCATGCCCGTGTTTTCCTTGCAATAATTAGTCATTCGAAACGAGATACTCCATCCGTTCACTTTTGCAAGTCGTTTCAGACAACTTAAAATGAACCGTTTTGCACATTGTCTGAAATGTCTTCAAGGTCTTATAAAAGTGAACAGAGGGAGTACTATAAATTAATTAATGAGGAGTTATTTGAAAAAAAAAATCAAAACGGTACCCACGCTAACGTGGATTAGAGTGTGTGTCACATAATTAGTTATTTGAATTAGAGTGTGTGTCACGTAGTTAGTTATTTGAATTAGAGTGTGTGTCACGTAGCGATCTCCAATTGTAACGTGGATTTCGCATTTCGCTGTATCCACGCTACTTTTTTAATACAAATTCATATGTATATGATGAACACCATGGTAGTGAGAAAACTTTTGGATGGATTCAAACATATGACCTACAAAATAGCACAACAAACTGAGTCAATGTCAACTTTTTGAAACTTAGTATGGCACGAATTCGAAATAATTACCCGTATGCCTGGTCCTCGGTTCACATCTTACAATGTACACCGAATTGAAACATCGATATTAAGTCTCGTACTATGTACATTCAAATGTTGTTTTTAGCCCCCCCCCCCCCCCCCCCGCACAAACGCTACATACTTCCTGTATCGGTCAATCTTCCTCTCCTAACCACATTAGGAAGCTATCGGTTTCCAACACACGTTCATTCTTTCTCTCCATGTTTCGATCTCTAAGTCTCTCAACTACACAACCCCTTTTTCCACTCTGTTACCAAATGTATTTACCTCACACACCCGCCATTGCACCCCATGCCGAGCTCTCTCTCTCTCTCCCCTCTCCCTCTCACCCTCTCGCGCTAAATACATGCATTGCCTATCTAGCCCCCCCAACCTCTCATGCGCACGCACGCACGTTGTATATCTAGGTCACTCCCTCGAGACTGTCTCACTCTTTCTTCCGCACGGCGGGCCACACTCGCTCAATCTCGCTCTCTTTATCTGAGTCTCGTTTAACCTCGTTTTCTTTCACACACAAATGATATATCTCCTTGTTCGGGCCTCGATTGACACACTCTATACTCTCTCACACAGATTGTCTATCTAGGTCAGTCCATCCAAGCCGCCGCCACTCTTTCGACCTCATGGTGGGCCACGCTCACTCAATCTCTCTCTCTCTCTTTCTCTCTCTCTCCGTATGTCTCGATTGACCTCGCTCTTTCTCGGACAAAACCAATATATCACCATGTTTGAGCCCAATTCGACCTATTCACATTGTATACTCTCTCACGCACATCGTCTATCTAGGTCACTCTCTCCAACCCGTCTCACTCTTTCGATCGCACGGTGACCCTATGTGATCGGTTGACCTTGCTTCCTCCCACGCACAAAATATATCTACACGTCTGTGACTGGATCATCTCTCAAGCTCTATCTTACAGCCCTCACCCTTGCCAAAAAGCTCAATCGGACAATATCTCTCCAGAGCATATATATTTGTTCAATGAATGTCGGACCACACTCACTTTGTCTCTCTACCTATATGTCTCTCGATTGACCTCGCTTTCTCACACCGTATCTTCCACGCGTTGAAGCTACTACCTCTCCATCCCTCGCAAAGCCGGAGCTATTTATATTGCGAGGGGAACTCCAACCTTGGATTAATTTGTGTAGGCATTTATTCCGGTCGGTTTAGATTATATTTTCGTAGCATTCGGCCCACAACTACTCCAAACACCGTTGCAACCCACGCAACTCCCCTAGTTGATTTCCCTCTGGCTCGGTCATCGCTCTCTCGCACGTCCTTTCTCGCCTTCAACGTCGCACCATGGTATTATTGAAAAAACTATGTTGTTCTCTTTAACTATTATAAATAAGCTACAAAACTACACACCGATAGTCCACTTGGAATGGAACAAATTTCGACCCACAAATTAAAGTGCTACAAACTACACACCGAGGGGCCCACATGTCATGAAAAAAATTTGGACCCATATACATATTAAAAAATAAAGGACGAGGATCGAACATGTGACCGGGCCTTCAAGCCGCACGTCAATAGGCAACATACGTAGAATAGCAATGTTTGTTGTACCCCCTTTGTTCACATAATGTTTTTATATTACCACAACCTAATTAATGGATAACATGTAATATTATTTTTAGTACTATTCGCCTTCACTTACTGGTGGGTTCCATGTGTGCTCTCTCTCTCCTCCCCTTCTGCGTTTAGACGCACAGGCAAACAGGAAGAACTCGCAGGCGATGTTGCCGTTGACCATATCTGGACGCGTTCACAAGTCACGGCACCAGTTTCACGTACTAGCAGCACTAGTCAGTGTGTCCGTGCAATGCACGTTAATTTGGAAGTATATTAAGTGCATGCGGATATTAACTACTAGGATATTATTTGTGTGTTGTCATGTGATTAGCACTATTTTTGGCATGAAATTAACTGCATGCTAAACGTGTTGAGTGCTCGACATTGAAGCAGTCTAGGTCGTTGGATGACAAGGAATACATGTGGCTTGATGACGTTTTATATTTAATTTGATATGGCTCTAGCAGAAAATTCAATCGATCAAACCATACATTTCGTTCAGTCTGACTCCGACTTTAAATTATACGACGATCGATATAAAATAAACGGAAATGATAAAAGTTCGGCGGCGGCGGGGGCGTCTCGCGGTGGGAAGCGGCTCCTCTGCCGTGCTCTGTGTGTCGTCGGGACACTGACCAATGGCGACGGCGGCGTCTTGCGCCGTTGTTGGCGTACTCCTGGACGTTGGCCTAGCTTCAAGGAAGGCCAAAATGTTCTGGACTTCGAAGCGAGTCAACTGGCGGGAGGAGGTGACTGGCGTTGGTGCAAGGAAGCGGTCGACGGCGGCCATCCATGCCGCTGAGGAGGGCACTGGCACCCGCGCGGGGACAGGCGCTGTCAACGACGCGGCGGAGACATTTGTGTGCACGGGCACCGGCACGGGCACGCACGTCAGTGCACGCGCAGGCGCTGGCAGGTGCACGGGCACCGGCACGGGCGTGTGCGTCAGTGCACGCGCAGGCGCATGCGCTGGCAGGTGCACGGACGCGTGAAAAGTCAGCGGGGACCTCGTGGAACCCCGTGGGATCAAGCTCGGCGACAATGTGTGGCTCCTAGCCCATCAATGCCACGGGGATGGGCGCTGGCACAGTCAGGGCGACGGGAGCCGGAACGGGAGCGGGGACAGGCGCGGCGTCTTCCCCCAGGGCCAGTTCAAGCTCGTCCCAAAGCGCCTTATGTTCTTGAGACTCCGGCTGGGTGTCTTCCTCAGGAAACTGGAACACTAAGGGCAGACCATCGTGATGCGGCATGGCGTACGTTTAGGTCAGGCTAGTTGGAGGTAGACGACAGGAGAATCGGAGAGGAAGAGAGAGGATTGTAGCGATACCGGGTAGTGCGGGGTTGATTTTAAGCTACGGCGCCGGCGACATTAAAAGTGGGAGCAGTTGGGACGACGGTGGGCGGCGGAACCTGGTCAAAGGGCTCGCCTCCCGGTGAGCCTGCACAGCGGTCTGCTCGCACGCCTCCCTGACAGCCGGCGCAGCGGTCTGCTCGCACGCCTCCCGTCGACTCACACGCTTGCTCGGACGGCACCTGCCGATGAGAAGCGGGGACTCGTGGCGGCACGTAAACGCCCACGGTTTCAATAGTGAAAGCGTTCACCTTAACGTGACAGGTCTTTGTTCCAAAATACCTTGGCTCTTCATTGGTGCAACTTGTCATAAGCAGCTTGTCTCAAATTGAAGAAAAAACTTACGAAGTAATATTTGTGCCATGTCACGTGACCATGCTTAGTTTCAAGAATTTATCCTCACTTTTGGATTTTCTGAAATTTAAGATCCAGGATTCGAAACAATATCACAACCTGCATCATGCAATAAATTTTCAAGCCGTACATCTGTCTTGTTGTATTTCTTAAGAAAGGATTTGGTCAAACATTTTTCTTAGTTAGACTTCAGACAAGTTATCTATGCAGAGTAAAAGGATAATCCGTCCGTACCAGTGCATTGCCTGATATATTAACTCAAGTACTAGGCACGAACAAACGGGCTCAATTCTATGCTCATCCTGGTGTAGTAGTAGTAGCACTAGGCAATGCAGTTGACGGGTGACCTTGACGAGCGGCGACCGAGGGAATTGAACCGTGCTCGGCACGGTAGGTAACGTTGTCTAGTTACTAAAGCATCCCTCCGTTGTTCATCGGTAGTCATTATGGACCGGGGACATGAGGGGAATTTCCTAGGGTTGGAATTCTGGCCGCCAGATATTTCGACTTGAAATGCTGAGGCTCGACTGGTTGGGGTTGCCTAATGTGCGTACCACGCACGCCACCGAAGGACACGAGCCCGGTTTTTTTTAATTTTTTAGGATCAACACGAGCCAAGGTCTGGCTGGTACGCCGTTGGGTCCTACCATTCCAGAATACGAAAGGAACCTTTTAAATTGCCGAACGAATCTATGTGTATTACAATACCCGTATTTTCCTTGCAAATACTAATCTCAATGTGGTAATTGATTTATGACGAGTTGTTGAATTAGATTGAGTTTGTGATATAGTGATCTCAACGTGGATTTCACATTTCATGGTATCCCTAGTAAGTTTTCCAATGCAAATTCAAATTTAAAAGATGAACAATATGGAGGTGAAAAAACTTTGTATGTATCAAGCATATGACCACACACACACACACACACAGAGAGACACACACACACGAACACAACAACAATCCAATAAGTATAGTGCATCTATTTTTCCAAACCATGCATGTATGGCACGAATTCAAAAATACTCCTTCTATTCCTAAATATTAGTCTTTTAGAGAGTTCAACAAGTGACTACATATGGAGCAAAATGAGTGAATCTAGACTCTAAAATATGTCTATATACATCCGTATGTGCCAGTCCATTTGAAGCCTCTAAAAAGACTAATATTTAGGAACGACGGGAGTAAAATGTAAGACATCCATGGTCCCCAGTTCAATATTTAAAATGAACATGAAACTAAAACATGAATATTAAGTCTAGTACTACAGTACATGCAAATGTTGTGTTTAGGCGGAGCTATGATTGTCGGGGGTCAACCCCTCGACCTTAGATAAAATTGTGGAGCTCTGTTTAGGGTTGTTTAGATTATATTTGTCCCCACCCTCCCAACCACCGATTGGTTGTGCACCCCCCACCCCTCCTCCCCGGGAGAATATCATGTGCCCCCATACCTTAGATGCTATATGAAGGAAATATGCCCTAGAGGCAATAATAAAGTTATTATTTATTTCCTTATATCATGATAAATGTTTATTATTCATGCTAGAATTGTATTAACCGGAAACATAATACATGTGTGAATACATAGACAAACAGAGTGTCACTAGTATGCCTCTACTTGACTAGCTCGTTGATCAAAGATGGTTGTGTTTCCTAGCCATAGACATGAGTTGTCATTTGATTAACGGGGTCACATCATTAGGAGAATGATGTGATTGACTTGACCCATTCCGTTAGCTTAGCACTCGATCGTTTAGTATGTTGCTATTGCTTTCTTCATGACTTATACATGTTCCTATGACTATGAGATTATGCAACTCCCGTTTACCGGAGGAACACTTTGTGTGCTACCAAACTTCACAACGTAACTGGGTGATTATAAAGGTGCTCTACAGGTGTTACCGAAGGTACTTGTTGGGTTGGCGTATTTCGAGATTCGGATTTGCCACTCCGATTGTCGGAGAGGTATCTCTGGGCCCTCTCGGTAATGCACATCACTTAAGCCTTGCAAGCATTGTAACTAATGAGTTAGTTGCGGGATGATGTATTACAGAACGAGTAAAGAGACTTGCCGGTAACGAGATTGAACTAGGTATTGAGATACCGACAATCGAATCTCGGGCAAGTAACATACCGATGACAAAGGGAACAACGTATGTTGTTATGCGGTCTGACCGATAAAGATCTTCGTAGAATATGTGGGAGCCAATATGAGCATCCAGGTTCCGTTATTGGTTATTGACCGGAGAGGTGTCTCGGTCATGTCTACATAGTTCTCGAACCCGTAGGGTCCGCACGCTTAACGTTACGATGACGGTTATATTATGAGTTTATGTGTTTTGATGTACCGAAGGAGTTCGGAGTCCCGGATGAGATCGGGGACATGACGAGGAGTCTCCAAATGGCCAAGACGTAAAGATCGATATATTGGACGACTATATTCGGACTTCGGAAAGGTTCCGAGTGATTCGGGTATTTTTCGGAGTACCGGAGAGTTACGGGAATTCGTATTGGGCCTTAATGGGCCATACGGGAAAGGAGAGAAAGGCCCAAAAGGGTGGCCGCACCCCTCCCCATGGACTAGTCCGAATTGGACTAGGGAGGGGGGCGCCCCCTTCCTTCTTTCTCCTTCTCCCTTCCCTTTTCCTACTCCAACAAGGAACGGAGGATTCCTACTCCCGGTGGGAGTAGGACTCCCCCCTTGGCGCGCCCTCCTCCTAGGCCGGCCGCCTCCCCCTTGCTCCTTTATATACGGGGGCAGGGGGGTACCCCATAGACACAACAATTGATCTATTGATCTCTTAGCCGTGTGCGGTGCCCCCCTCCACCATATTACACCTCGATAATATCGTAGCGGTGCTTAGGCGAAGCCCTGCGTCGGTAGAACATCATCATCGTCACCACGCCGTCGTGCTGACGAAACTCTCCCTCAACACTCGGCTGGATCGGAGTTCGAGGGACATCATCGAGCTGAACGTGTGCTGAACTCGGAGGTGCCGTACGTTCGGTACTTGATCGGTCGGATCGTGAAGACGTACGACTACATCAACCGCGTTGTGTTAACGCTTCCGCTATCGGTCTACGAGGGTACGTGGACAACACCCTCCCCTCTCGTTGCTATGCATCACCATGATCTTGCGTGTGCGCAGGAAATTTTTGAAATTACTACGTTTCCCAACAGTGGCAATCGAGCATGGTTTTATGCGTTGATGTTATATGCACGAGTAGAACACAAGTGAGTTGTGGGCGATATAAGTCATACTGCTTACCAGCATGTCATACTTTGGTTCGGCGGTATTGTGAGATGAAGCGGCCCGGACCGACATTACGCGTACGCTTACGCGAGACTGGTCTCACCGTTGCGAGCACTCGTTGCTTAAAGGTGACTGGCGGGTGTCTGTCTCTCTCACTTTAGTTGAACCGAGTGTGGCTACGCCCGGTCCTTGCGAAGGTTAAAACAGCACCAACTTGACAAACTATCGTTGTGGTTTTGATGCGTAGGTAAGAACGGCTCTTGCTAAGCCCGTAGCAGCCACGTAAAACTTGCAACAACAAAGTAGAGGACGTCTAACTTGTTTTTGCAGGGCATGTTGTGATGTGATATGGTCAAGACATGATGCTATATTTTATTGTATGAGATGATCATGTTTTGTAACCGAGTTATCGGCAACTGGCAGGAGCCATATGGTTGTCGCTTTATTGTATGAAATGCAATCGCCATGTAATTGTTTTACTTTATCACTAAGCGGTAGCGATAGTCGTAAAAGCAATAGTTGGCGAGACGACAACGATGCTACGATGGAGATCAAGCTGTCGCGCCGGTGACGATGGTGATCATGACGGTGCTTCGGAGATGGAGATCACAAGCACAAGATGATGATGGCCATATCATATCACTTATATTGATTGCATGTGATGTTTATCTTTTATGCATCTTATCTTGCTTTGATTGACGGTAGCATTATAAGATGATCTCTCACTAAAATTTCAAGATAAAAGTGTTCTCCCTGAGTATGCACTGTTGCGAAAGTTCTTCGTGATGAGACACCACGTGATGATCGGGTGTGATAGGCTCTTCGTTCAAATACAATGGGTGCAAAACAGTTGCACACGCGGAATACTCAGGTTAAACTTGACGAGGCTAGCATATGCAGATATGGCCTCGGAACACGGAGACCAAAAGGTCGAGCCTGAATCATATAGTAGATATGATCAACATAGTGATGTTCACCGTTGAAACTACTCCATCTCACGTGATGATCGGACATGGTTTAGTTGATATGGATCACGTGATCACTTAGAGGATTAGAGGGATGTCTATCTAAGTGGGAGTTCTTAAGTAATATGATTAATTGAACTTAAATTTATCATGAACTTAGTCCTGATAGTATTTTTGCAAATTATGTTGTAGATCAATAGCTTGCGTTGTTGCTTCCCTGTGTTTATTTTTAATATGTTCCTATAGAAAATTATGTTGAAAGATGTTAGTAGCAAAGATGCGGATTGGATCCGTAATCTGAGGATTATCCTCATTGCTGCACAGAAGAATTATGTCCTTGTTGCACCGCTAGGTGACAGACCTATTGCAGGAGCAGATGCAGACGTTATGAACGTTTGGCTAGCTCAATATGATGACTACTTGATAGTTTAGTGCACCATGCTTAACGGCTTAGAATCGGGACTTCAAAGACGTTTTGAATGTCATGGACCATATGAGATGTTCCAGGAGTTGAAGTTAATATTTCAAGCAAATACCCGAGTTGAGAGATATGAAGTCTCCAACAAGTTCTATACCTAAAAGATGGAGGAGAATAGCTCAAGCAGTGAGCATGTGCTCAGATTGTCTGGGTACTACAATCGCTTGAATCAAGTGGGAGTTAATCTTCCAGATAAAATAGTGATTGACAGAATTCTCTAGTCACCATCACCAAGTTAGTAGAACTTCGTGATGAACTATAGTATGCAAGGGATGGCGAAAGTAATTCCAGAGCTCTTCGTGATGCTGAAATCGACGAAGGTAGAAATCAAGAAAAACATCAAGTGTTGATGGTTGACGAGACCACTAGTTTCAAGAAAAGGGCAAAGGGATAGAAGGGGAATTTCAAGAAGAACGGCAAGCAAGTTGCTGCTCAAGTCAAGAAGCCCAAGTCTGGACCTAAGCCTGAGACTAAGTGCTTCTACTGCAAAGGGACTGGTCACTGGAAGCGGAACTGCCCCAAGTATTTGGTGGATAAGAAGGATGGCAAAGTGAAGAAAGGTATATTTGATATACAGATTATTGATGTGTATTTTACTAGTGTTCGTAGCAACCCCTCGGTATTTGATACTGGTTCAGTTGCTAAAGAGTAGTAACTCGAAACGGGAGTTGCATAATGAACAGAAACTAGTTAAGGATGAAGTGACGATGTCTATTGGAAGTGGTTCCAAGATTGATATGATCATCATCGCACACTCCCTATACTTTCGGGATTAGTGTTGAACCTAAATAAGTGTTATTTGGTGTTTACGTTGAGCATGAATATGATTTGATCATGTTTATTGCAATACGGTTATTCATTTAAGTTAGAGAATAATTGTTGTTCTGTTTACATGAATAAAACCTTGTATGGTTACACACCCAATGAAAATGGTTCGTTGGATCTCGATCGTAGTGATACACATATTCATACTATTGAAGCCAAAAGATGCAAAGTTAATAATGATAGTGCAACTTATTTGTGGCACTGCCGTTTTGGTCATATTGGTGTAAAGCGCATGAAGAAACTCCATGCTGATGGGATTTTGGAATCACTTGATTATGAATCACTTGATTCTTGCGAACCGTGCCTCATGGGCAAGATGACTAATACGCCATTCTCCGGAACTATGGAGAGAGCAAACCGATTTTGTTGGAAATCATACATACAGATGTATGTGGTCCGATGAATATTGAGGCTCGTGGCGAAAATCGTTATTTTCTGACCTTCACAGATGATTTGAGCAGATATGGGTATATCTACTTGATGAAACACAAGTCTGAAACATTTGAAAAGTTCAAAGAATTTCAGAGTGAAGTGGAGAATCATCGTAACAGGAAAATAAAAGTTTCTACGATCTGATCGTGGAGAAGAGTATTTGAGTTACGAGTTTGGCCTTCAGTTAAAACAATGTGGAATAGTTTCACAAATTCGTGCCACCTAGAACACCACAGCTTAATGGTGTGTCCGAATGTCATAACCGTACTTTATTGGATATAGTGCAATCTATGATGTTTCTTACCGGTTTACCACTACAGTTTTGGGGTTATGCATTAGAGACAGCTGCATTCACGTAAAAAAAAGGGGGCACCATCAAAATCCGTTGAAACGACGCCTTATGAACTATGGTTTGGCAAGAAACCAAAGTTGTCGTTTCTTAAAGTTTGGGGTTGCGATGCTTATGTGAAGAAACTTCACCCTGATAAGCTCGAACCTAAATCGGAGAAATGTATCTTCATAGGATACCCAAAGGAGACTGTTGGGTACACCTTCTATCACAAATCCGAAGGCAAGACATTCGTTGCTAAGAATGGATCCTTTCTGGAGAAGGAGTTTCTCTCGAAAGAAGTGAGTGGGAGGAAAGTAGAACTTGATGAGGTAACTGTACCTGCTCCCTTATTGGAAAGTAGATCATCACAGAAACCAGTTTCTGCAACACCTACACCAATTAGTGAGGAAGTTAATGATAATGATCATGAAACATCAGATCAAGTTATTACTGAACCTCGTAGGTCAACTAGAGTAAGATCCGCACTAGAGTGGTACAGTAATTCAGTTCTGGAGGTCATGTTACTTGACCATGACGAACCTACAAACTATGAGGAAGCGATGATGAGCACAGATTCCGCAAAATGGCTTGAGGCCATGAAATCTGAGATGGGATCCATGTATGAGAACAAAGTGTGGACTTTGGTTGACTTGCCCGATGATCGGCAAGCCATAGAAAAAAATGGATCTTCAAGAGGAAGACGGACGCTAATAGTAGTGTTACTATCTACAAAGCTAGACTTGTCGGAAAAAGGTTTTTGACAAAGTTCAAGGTGTTGACTACGATGAGATTTTCTCACTCGCAGCGATGCTTAAGTCTGTCTGAATCATGTTAGCAATTGCCACATTTTATGAAATCTGGCAAATGGATAAACAAAACTGCATTCTTTAATGGATTTATTAAAGAAGGGTTGTATATGATGCAACCAGAAGGTTTTGTCAATCCTAAAGGTGCTAACAAAATATACAAGCTCCAGCGATCCATCTATGGACTGGTGCAAGCATCTCGGAGTTGGAATATACGCTTTGATAAGTTGATCAAAGGATATAGTTTTATACAGACTTGCGGTGAAGCCTGTATTTACAAGAAAGTGAGTGGGGGCACTACGGCATTTCCGATAAGTATATGTGAATGACATATTGTTGATCGGAAATAATGTAGAATTATTCTGCAAAGCATAAAGGAGTGTTTGAAAGGAGTTCTTCAAAGAAAGACCTCGGTGAAGCTGCTTACATATTGAGCATCAAGATCTATAGAGATAGATCAAGACGCTTGATAAGTTTTTTCAATGAGTACATACCTTAACAAGATTTTGAAGCAGTTCAAAATGGAACAGTCAAAGAAAGAGTTTCTTGCCTGTGTTACAAGGTGTGAAATTGAGTAAGACTCAAAGCCCGACCACGAAAGAAGATAGAAAAAGAATGAAAGTCATTCCCTATGCCTCGGCCATATGTTCTATAAAGTATGCCATGCTGTGTACCAGATCTATTGTTTACCCTACACTGATTTTGGCAAGGGAGTACAATAGTGATCTAGGAGTAGATCACTGGACAGCGGTCAAAATTATCCTTACTGGAATAAGGATATGTTTCTCGATTATGGAAGTGACAAAAAAGGCTCGTCGTAAAGGGTTACGTCGATGCAAGTTTTGACACTAATCTAGATGACTCTAAGTCTCGGTCTAGATACATATTGAAAGTGGGAGCAATTAGCTAGAGTAGCTCCATGCAGAGCATTGTAGACATAGAAATTTGCAATATACTAACGGATCTGAATGTGACAGACCCGTTGACTAAAATTATCTCACAAGCAAAACATGATCACACCTTAGTACTCTTTGGGTGTTAATCACATAGCGACGTGAACTAGATTACTGAATCTAGTAAACCCTTTGGGTGATGGTCACATGACGATGTGAACTATGGGTGTTAATCACATGGTGATGTGAACTATCGATGTTAAATCACATGGCGATATGAACTAGATTATTGACTCTAGTGCAAGTGGGAGACTGAAGGAAATATGCCCTAGAGGCAATAATAAAGTTATTATTTATTTCCTTATATCATGATAAATGTTTATTATTCATGCTAGAATTGTATTAACCGGAAACATAATACATGTGTGAATACATAGACAAATAGAGTGTCACTAGTATGCCTCTACTTAACTAGCTCGTTGATCAAAGATGGTTGTGTTTCCTAGCCATAGACATGAGTTGTCATTTGATTAATGGGGTCACATCATTAGGAGAATGATGTGATTGACTTGACCCATTCCGTTAGCTTAGCACTCGATCGTTTAGTATGTTGCTATTGCTTTCTTCATGACTTATACATGTTCCTATGACTATGAGATTATGCAACTCCCGTTTACCGGAGGAACACTTTGTGTGCTACCAAACGTCACAACGTAACTAGGTGATTATAAAGGTGCTCTATAGGTGTCTCCGAAGGTACTTGTTGGGTTGGCGTATTTCGAGATTGGGATTTGTCACTCCGATTGTCGGAGAGTTATCTCTGGGCCCTCTCGGTAATGCACATCACTTAAGCCTTGCAAGCATTGTAAGTAATGAGTTAGTTGCGGGATGATGTCTTACGGAACGAGTAAAGAGACTTGCCGGTAACGAGATTGAACTAGGTATTGAGATACCGACGATCGAATCTCGGGCAAATAACATACCGATGACAAAGGGAATAACGTATGTTGTTATGCGGTCTGACCGATAAAGATCTTCGTAGAATATGTGGGAGCGAATATGAGCATCCAGGTTCCGCTATTGGTTATTGACCGGAGAGGTGTCTCGGTCATGTCTACATAGTTCTCGAACCCGTAGGGTCCGCACGCTTAACGTTACGATGACGGTTATATTATGAGTTTATGTGTTTTGATGTACCGAAGGAGTTCGGAGTCCCGGATGAGATTGGGGACATGACGAGGAGTCTCGAAATGGCCGAGACTTAAAGATCGATATATTGGACGACTCTATTCGGACTTCGGAAAGGTTCCGAGTGATTCGGGTATTTTTCGGAGTACCGGAGAGTTACGGGAATTCGTATTGGGCCTTAATGGGCCATACGGGAAAGGAGAGAAAGGCCCCAAAGGGTGGCCGCACCCCTCCCCATGGACTAGTCCGAATTGGACTAGGGAGGGGGCGCCCCCTTCCTTCTTTCTCCTTCTCCCTTCCCTTTTCCTACTCCAACAAGGAAAGGAGGATTCCTACTCCCGGTGGGAGTAGGACTCCCCCCTTGGCGCCCTCCTCCTAGGCCGGCCGCCTCCCCCCTTGCTCCTTTATATACGGGGGCAGGGGGCACCCCATAGACACAACAATTGATCTATTGATCTCTTAGCCGTGTGCGGTGCCCCCTCCACCATATTACACCTCGATAATATCGTAGCGGTGCTTAGGCGAAGCCCTGCGGGTAGAACATCATCATCGTCACCACGCCGTCGTGCTGACGAAACTCTCCCTCAACACTCGGCTGGATCGGAGTTCGAGGGACGTCATCGAGCTGAACGTGTGCTGAACTCGGAGGTGCCGTACGTTCGGTACTTGATCGGTCGGATCGTGAAGACGTACGACTACATCAACCGCGTTGTGTTAACGCTTCCGCTATCGGTCTATGAGGGTACGTGGACAACACTCTCCCCTCTCGTTGCTATGCATCACCATGATCTTGCGTGTGCGTAGGAAATTTTTGAAATTACTACGTTCCCCAACACTATATGTCGATACGAGTTGCTTGGAGCTTGTAGATCTGAGATATAGCAGCTCACATGATGTGTCTTAATATTTTTGCAGGAAACCTTGATGAGTTTGAGAATTGCACACAATTTGTACAAAAACTACTTAGATGCCCTTTGATCCCATATCCAACGACCTCGAAGCTCGTATCACCGTAGCATCTAAGATGAAGGAGGACATCATATTCTCCTGTATGTAAGAATATCATGTGCTACCACACCTTATATGCTTTGGTGATACAAGCTCTTCGGAGGCGTTGGATTTGTGACGCAACATCCCCTCGGTGGTTCGAATGGTTTTTTGCAGAAAAGCCCCAAAAGAGTTCGGCCACTGCTTACAAGCACAAAGACTGCTCAGATGCCATTGGATCTCAGATCAAACGACCTCCAAGCTCGTATCACCGTAGCATCCAAGCTGCGATAGCACCTTATGTTTTCTCGCACGGGAGAGTATGAGGTGCTCCCGCACCATAGATTCTATGGTGATACGAGTTCACTGAGATCTAATGGCCCACAGTAGGAGGTTTGAATGTTTTTTCAATATACGACTGATAGAGTTTGGGAAATGCGCAGAAAGTACAAGTACTACGCATGTGCCATCTGATCACTGATCATACGACCTAGATGCTCATATCACCGTAGCGGGTAATTAAGCTATGGGGAGCACCTAATATGAGCACCGGGGAGCCGTTGGATCGAAGATGTAGCGGCACACACGAGGCCTGAATGTTTTATTTGCAAAAAAAACCTTTGGAGAGTTTGGAAATTGCGCATAATTACAAAGACTACTCCCAAGCCATTGGATCTCACTTCCAACGGTGTAAAAACTTGTATCACCATAGTATCTAAGCTGTGGGGTGGATGTGATATTCTATGCCGCTGTCATTTTTGTTCGTAAACTTGCAAAATACGTGTAACTCGTGCCGTTACTTGTCTAACCGCGCAAAGTGTTTGTTCAAAAAAACCATCCTACACTGAAATATCGGAATAACACACGGGGGTCCCACTTGTCATTAATCAAATTTGGACCTAAAACTAACAAATCTGAAAGACGAGATTCGAACTGGCAACCTGGACTACAAAGCGTAAGTCGATAGCCTGAAAAAATGAACGATTGTTGGCTTTGTCCCATAACTTGATTTTAGACAGTACTTGCGTTGAGTAGAGTAGAGGGAGTGCCTCGTCAACACGTGCATGACCGTTGTCTCACTTACTGGTGGGTCCCAGGTCTGCGATCTCAATCTCTCTTCTCTCCATCGTCTAACCTTTGCACGGGCACACACGAAGAGCGGCGCTAGCTTGCCATGGTGTTATTACAACTAAAAAAAGCTTGGAAAATAGAAGAATCGCCTAGAACAAGAGACGTTGTGGCTGGTCGAGACGGAGCTAACCACATCTATCCTCCGTGCCACGTTTGCATGATGAAGCTGTGTGGCTAGTGGGGTGTTTTCGACCGACTGGCTGGGTCCCGAGGTCGAACCATAGGTACTACGTCTGATACAGTATATTTTTACACGCACATTTTTCCTCCGTGCCGAGACGTGGCACACCCTACCGCGTAGTTTCGGGGTCCTCCCGGGTGGTGCACGCATATATTCTTCCTGACGTGGGACGCCCTACTGCACGTTTTCTGGGTCCTCCTCGGTCGTAGCACTGAAGCAAGTAAATGAGTCGTCAAATCATGAAAGACCGCCTTTCCCGCCGAGTACATCAGTGAAGCACGGTGGCTAGCTAGTTGGGCTAGTTCGACCGATTAGCTAGGCCGCCGCCACATTTGTTTTTTCACCCCTTTTTTATCTACTTGCCGGCAGGTAAATTTAAATATCCACCGCGGCGTTGCTCTGGTGTTTGGGTGCGGCAGGATTTTTAGTTTTTTGATTGACGGGAGCAGGCGCGGCAGGATTTTTAATTTTTTGATTGACGGGAGCAGGCGCGACAGCAATTAGTCACGATGACTCCGCCTGTAAAAACCCACTGCTCCCTGATGTGAGAAGTCGTCGACTGGTGTTTTACCGTGGTGAAAACCAAAAGATTCCCCGCTCCCTCCGCCTTCCCGTAGATTGCATTGCCTTTCAGCCGTTTCGCCCCCTTTGCTTCCTCTCCCCATTGCTTCTACCTGGTGCCATGGCGGCGCAGCAGATCACGGAGTCCGAGGTGAGGCGCCTGACACAGGAGCTCCATGTCAAGGATGCGGAGCTCAGGGCCAAGGACGTGGAGCTCCGTGAGCTCAAGGAGGAGAGGAGTGCCATGCTCCTCCGTTATGTGCGGGAGTTCACGGAGCTTCAAAAGCGGCAGGCGTCCACCACAAAGATGCTCGAGGCGTCGGCGGCGTTGCTGCAGAAAGCGGGAGATACGATAGGCCGTCAGGGGAGCCGGCTGGAGCGCGAGCGGGCCGATCGTGACGAGGTCCAGGATCGCCTCAGCCACTTGGTGAACCAAGTTGCCACGCACGTGTTGCGGCTGCGCGATGCCTACCGTCGTGCCAGCGCGACGATGCCGGCCGTCGGGCTAAACCCGTTCGACCACCCGGTCGACTTCAACGAGCTGCGGCTTCCTGACCTGGTCTCCTTCTTCACCTATATCTCCGAGGAGCTGAGCCGTCTCCGCGCGATGGTGGGGGCTGAGCTGGACAAGGAGGGGTTGCGGGCTGCCGTCGCCGTTGCCGGGCGAATCCTTTCAGGGCTCCGTCACCGGAATCCATTCGTGCCATTGGACGCCGTCTTTGACGAGCTGGCTCCCGTCGACCGGGAGCGGGCTCTGCGGGCGGTTGCACCCTGCATCACCAACGTCGTGCGCCTCGAGAAGCAGAGGGACTTCGGTGGTGTTTAGGCGCCCTCTGCATGGGCATGTCCATGTCTCGGCGCAACATGACCGTTGGATCAAACTCAGACGGTGCAGATCAGTCACTGTAGCACAAAGCGTGTGGGTGTGTTTGGTTGCATTCTCATCTCAATATAGTTGTTTCCTCTTCGTGTATTTTTGTCAACCTACTAGTGTGGACTCATGCACCCTTCATGCACTCTGCCAAACACCCAAAAGTGGGTCGAGAAGGGAACTTTTGCTCCCATCCCGTGCACCCTTCATACACCCTGCCTAACACTATTCGTGCTTCATATGGTTCATGTTTCGTGGAGTACTGTAGCACCGTACTCTCCGTGCGCTGTGGACCTAGTTCTGTTAACATTGATCTCACCGTTCATTCTCGACCGGACAGTCGAAAAAGCGGTACTATGTTACATATAGGAGTAGTTGACATGCGCACAACATCATTTGTTATCCTCATATCTTACTACACTAGCAACAAGATTGTGTAGTACTGACGTATGAACCACTGCACATGCCTAGTAGTAGGAGCACTGTGTATGTTCAAGTGGCTGCCGTGTTTCGCACTCCTCCGTCGTAAGAGTGGAAACGCTTGCTGTAATCATTTTTTTCTTCAGAAAAACAGTGGACACGCTCTACCGTGCGGATCCTCCTCCAGCCATGCACTAAATTACTCACTTTCGCCGACGTGTGGGACAGCCAGCACCTGGGTCCACCAGCCATGCACTAAATTACTCCGTAGTAGAGTGACGGTAGACTACCCCGATCGAACCGCCGCAGTAATGCCCAATGAGCCGTCAAATCACAAAACCCCCTCCTTTCCAGCAGTAAGTTGGACGGACGAAGCAACCATCATTTCACTCTTCTCTCTCAGCTTCCTCTCTTGAAGAAAACCCCCACTCGCTTCGCTTCTCCCTCATCTCGTTCCTCCTTTCACTCTTCTCTCTCAGCTTCCTCTCTTGGATGGACGCCGGAGCACCGGCCGACGTGATGTCTATGGCTCTGGCCAAAACCGTCGAGGCTCATGGTACGAAGAAGCGCAAGCACCCCGCCGAGACTACCGCAGACAAGCTCAAAGCCATCGCCCTGTCCAAGCCCCCCTCTCCGGGATCCCTCATTAAGCAAGTCCAGGTAATGTCTCTTGTTGACGATCTTTTTCTCGATCTTGATCGTGTTTTTTCATCTAACACGCAGTACTAGTACTGGTAGTACAACTTTCTGGGTGATCTTGCATGTGATTTTAGTGTGCCAAATGACGGTTCTAAATTCCTCTTTTGACCAAAACATGCGAGAGGTTGACACTGATTTCTTATAGATTACTTTCAACTACTCCCTCTGTCCCAAATTTCTTGTCTTAGATTTGTCTAGATACGGATGTATCTAATACTAAAATGTGACTTGATACATCCGTATCTAGACAAATCTAAGACAAGAATTTTGGGACGGAGGGAGTACTTTATGAACATCAATGCTACCTTTTAAGAGGGTATATTTGCCTCAGTAACTTGTGTTATGGATATTGCATGTAATCCCTCTGCTCTCATGCCTTTGAAGACATGTTCTAGTGTCTTTGTTCACTCATTTCTGTGCGTATATGTAGTCATATATGGAGTATAATATCGAAAATCATCTTATATTTCTGAACGGAGGTAGTAATAAAATATGGTTTCTGTTTGAATTAGAACCAGGTCCGCGGTGGAGATGAAGTTCTCAAAGTCATGCCGTGTGAACTGGAAGACCTGATGATGAGTTCTACTGCTGAACTATCCAGCTGCTGTGTCCTTGTCGCCACGTGTCCTGAACTAGTGTTTTCCTGTAGCATTGTTGTCAGGCGTGTTCTCGAGGCTGTACTTGACCACAACAATTTCCTGGCTGTGCCTTCGATTACGAAGGGTGTGGTTCTTGTAAAGCTTCCCAACAAATCTGATGCGGCCTGTCTTCATCATCATGTTTATGAGTGGAAAGACCACTCTGTTAGGTTCTCCAAGGTTGACAAGATGGTGATGGTGCATGTAGACATCTCACACGAAGTCCATGGCCTAGTCAGTTATGCGGGGTTCATCCCGTAGGTCGGTGGCAAGAAATAGTCTGCAGAGTTTAGTTAGTGCAACTTTGCTTGTCTGTAGTAAGTACTATTGTTCAGTACTTGATTTGTGTTTGTGAACCCTGTATTGTTTATTAGTACTGCCGCTTTTGGTGTGTGAACGGTCTATGTTAATGTCTGTCCACTCAATTCAGTCTGTATATTTTGAAGTATCCAGATCATATTTTTTGTGAGGACGGTTTATCAATTATGGTTACACTCCAATATCTGTATGCATTGCAGGGTTTATCGCACCCACCAGGATTTCCAGTCCCATGGATGTTCGGTCCATACGATTTGTCACGACCTTTGGACTGTCCTGCTTGTGGGAGTAGGCGGGGCCCCTGCATGCCACGCGTAGTTGGACGATCAATCTTCTGTTTAGTACTTCAACATAGTGATTTCCTGGTAAGGATTCACTCGTGTCACATCAAGTAAATCTTATTGATTTACTGTCTAAATCTTATTGATTTAATGTCATGTTTTCTTTCTTTTCCTGCAATTTTACGATGCAGGTTTTGCCATGTGACATTCATCACAGAATAAACCGTTTGGTTTGCTCTACGATGGCTATTTTTGCAGGTTTCACTTCTTATGTCGTGTCAGTAACGAAGGCACTGTCCATCACTTATATTACTGGAAAAAATTGGATCAGTCTGTTGTCTGAGTACAAGCTGAATCCCTATGATGAACTGCAGTTTGGTTTAACAAAAACGCCACAATTAGTCCTTCTCGCGTTTAAAAGAAATGAAGAAAAAAACTGGATCACGGTCACGGATCCTAGTCAAGTTAGAAAGCTGATCATAGCAGACCAGACACGATCGCCGCTGTCTCGCACAGATCGAGCACCGGCAGTTGCTCTAGCACTGACAGCGGCAGCAGCTCAGTCTGATCCAGCTGAGGATTGGGCACCGACCGCGTCAGCGGATCAGTCTGATCTACCGGAGGATCGGGCATCGACACCGGCACCTGCTCCGACACCGGCACCAGCTCTACAAGGAGCACCATCTCCGGCAGCAGCAGCGGCTTCGGCACCTGCACCAACACTTGCACTTGCATCTGCTCCGGCCCGTGCAGTTGCACCGGCAACAGACTGGGCTGCAGTTCGCACTTCATATACCAAAGTCCTTACAAAAACCGACATGTCCACCTTCTTGGTAAGCATTGGCCGCCCAAGTGCTTCGTTCTTTTTTCTTTCCATGTTGTTTCACATGATTCACTGTGTTGATCTAACTGTTTGGGTATGTCTTCTTGTTTGCAAACAGAGAATTCCTAGAGCAACGAGGGAGTCGTTCAACAATCCGGGCGACCGCGGCCAAGTTTCTCTTACCATGCGCAGCCTTGGTGTGAATGAACCTGCTCAATATACCGTAAGTACAAAGGATGGTCGCATGATGATTGATGCTAAAGGATGGTCAAGGTTCAAATCTAAATCATATCTTGCGGTAGGGGATGATGTCAAAATCGAACTTTCTCGGCAAGGAGAGCTGGTCCAAATCAACTTTGAAATTCTTCAGTAGCAGCACGCAACTGCCGAACTGATCTATCCTCCGAGAGATTTTGATGTAATAATCTGGCATGGTGAAACAAGTGTCCTGTGTGTATAAGTAGTACGACAGTATTATTTATCACATGGTATATCGTTGATAGAATTGCAACTCTGATTGCTGGTTAGGAACTGTCGTTCGATTTCATTCCAACAGCTGCCGTGCTTTATTCAATTTTGTGTATTCGCCTTGCGACAGCATCTAAAACCAGCGCCGTACCGATCGCTTGCAATATGAAAAGCGCTGAGGTAGAACACATGGGCCCCCAAACATGCAGGGTCGGCCTGCGGCCCAAAGTCCAGAACCGTGAGCCTATCTGAGTATTATATTCTCAGCTGAACCCCCATAAAAAAGCTGAACCCCCATAATGCCCGTGCGTTGCAGAGGGAGTATATTTCTCGGCAAGGTGAGCCTGTGATATAAAAGATTTGTATATTTCTTTACAGAGGGAGTATCTCTCTGTCAAAAAATATATTTATGTGTAACTAGTTACTCCTGTCTTTCTACTTCCTTTCGCTGATATGTGGGGCAACCGGCAACGGGGTCCACGTGCCATATGCACAAATTAGAGTGCACAACTTCACGGTAGACACACCCCGGTCGTAGCGCCGCAGTAATGCCCAATGAGCCGTCAAATCACAACCCCCCCTTTCCAGCTTTAGCAGTAAGCTGGACGGACGAAGCGGCAATATTTCACTGGGCCTGAATCCCCTTCTCCCTCGTCTGCTTGTTCAGAGAAAACCCCCTCTCGGCGATTGCATAGGGTTTTCTCATGGAGAACCAGGTACGAATTCTTCATCCATCCCCGATAAATCCAAGTCCCTTGGTCGCAGGTAATCCTAGGATGGCAGCCGCCGCCGTTGATGCATTTTTCTTCCTACTGAATCTAGTGTGTTTCATTTGCAGTGCCCAAAGTGCGAGTACCCTACAGGTTTCTGCGCCCTCGGCGAGACGCCACACTTGTTCCTTCTCATCCTAACACAGCATTTTGAAACGCGCACAGTATGTTCCTAGAATCCTCTTTTCTATCCGGGAGGGTGGGGTTTTTTTGAACATGCTGTGTTCTCATATTATTTTTCCTGCAGTGTATTATTTGCTCTGCCAGAACACATGTACTCAAGATGCTCGGCCTTGCCATAACTGAATACACTAGTTTAATGGTCACAGTGAAGACAAGCCATGGATATAAGTTCCGAGTTGGGTTCATGAACCAAGAAGATCGCTGCTTTTTTTATGGCCGAACTTGGATAAACTTTCTCAAGTGTTACGGACTGAAAGTTGGCGCACGAATGTTGATGGAAATAGCAGAACCTGGTCTCATCTTCACTGCGATCTTCCACCCCGACGTCGTTCCAATTGTTCATCCATGTTAGTTTTGTATCTGGTTCTTGCTTGTTGCCTCGATTACTTCTTAATCCACCTATTCTGTCTAACTAATCACAATTTAACTTTAGAAGTAGCAACGAATCTCTCACGAAGATGCTACTTCTAACTAATATTTTCTTATAATTGGTGGCACGTGTAGGTTTTTTCAGAGTTAAGCAGTCTGCTCGTTTGTTACTCTGTAATAACTCGGCTGTTACTAATGGCACTGAAGTTGACTGGATCGACATCCACAAGTTCCTACACTTTATTGATCGTCTTGAGGTCCTTGTGGGGCGTTTCAATGGTGGAAGGCCACGTGGGATATGTGTGCCACTGCTGCACTCGTTGAACAGGTCCAACTGTGTCGAGAAACTTATGGTACGAGCTGTTTTCTGTTATATATGTTGTTCATAAACTATTGCTTATACACAGTTTTACAGCTGTGATCTTCTTGAAACAGGAACTGCCGAGTTCTATTGTTCCTATACAGATGCCTGACCATGGTCGGGTCAGACTTGCGCTTGGTCACAACATGATGTTTATGTCGACCTACTCAATTCCCCTTGGAGGTGAAAAGATACTTATTCATGGGTGGTCTCAAATAATGAAGGCCCGTCCATCTTGGAGAATAGGACAGAAGATTATGTTCATGCTTTTCCATGGCTCTAAAGCGAATATCCTGTTTATTGACCACGTTGCTTTCAGCTTTGGTTGTTAAGTGCCCCTGCTGGTTTCAGTTAAGGTTGTTAAGTACTCCTGCTGCTTTTACAGTCTGTCGTGTTTCTTCAGTCCTGTCTTCCTCCAGCCGCCAAAACCAAACCAGCGCCGGCGGGGCCGCCTGCTTCCGCCTCCCACGGCTGGCTGCGCCTCAGCGCACGCATCGCCGCCCCACCGTCTCCTAAATCGTTAACGCCGACGTCCTCCGCGCGCTTTGGTGCGCTCGCCGCGGCGCCGCCCTCTCGCGTTGTCAACATGGTCAACAAACAACAGGAATCGGCAGAAGTACGTGGAGAGGATGACAGTAGGGGCCCACCACGTCAGCGTATGGAAAAATAAAATGCTTCCTCCTAGTGTTTTCCTGACATCTGGGACCCACGACATTGTGAGCGTATATAGTCAATAGACAAGAGAACAGCACAAGATCGGCTGACACCTGGGACGTAGCTACTCGAGCAGTATTTTTTTGTTTGGTATTGTTGAGACGGAGCAGGGTTTGAACTGGGCTGTGGCCCGTCTAGCCCAGGCTTATATTTTATGTTCACCATGTGACCAGCCCAGCTATTTTTTCTTTGTGAAAATGAGCCCAGTTTATTTTTTCTGAAGAATACCCAATCCAGGCCTACTTATTTTTCTACGCCCTGATGGGCTGCAACTCTTTCAAGACGCCTGCAAATCTTGAAAGTAATATGAAATGGGTTGTAAATATAAAAACAGATGACAAATTGGCAATTACTTTATAATTTCTGAATTTTTTCACATTTTCAGATTCCTATTTCACTGGGCATTAACCTAATTTAAATATATCTTCAAAGTACTTTAAATCTGGCTCGACATTTCGGTATTAAAAATAGTTTGGAACCCACAGAAATATGCGAAATTGGCCCTGGCCAACCAAAAAAAACGACTGCAATAAATTGCATAAGAAGTTGCCATGAGCTATATATAAATTATTAAAAAAAGAGGGAGTGGTCTGACTTGTGGGCCTGTTTAGTTGACGCGTATGCAAGATTTTTTTAGTTATTATATACGTCAACAAACGATTCTAGCAGACGTAACCGTTGGATGTCAATCCAACGGCCGTCGTGTTTCTTCAATCTCTGATCTTCTTGCTCCAGCCGCCAAAGCAGCGCCGGCGGGACCGCCTACTCCCGCCTCCCGTGGCCGGCTGTGCTGCCGCGCAGGCCTCAGCGCCCCCTACTACTCCCACCGCTGGCCAGGGCATCCCTCTACTCACCCACACCCCCTGTTATTCTGCGGCGACGGCAGCCTCACACCGCAGCCGAACCGGTGAACCCTCGTACTCCTCTCCGCGCGGGCTTCCACTGCCGCGTCTTCCCCGGCTCCGCGTCGTCCCCTTCCTAGGCCTCGCCGTCGTCCACCGCCGTGGTGCTCTCGGCGCGGCGTGGTCAATGTGGTCAACGACCGACTTCCATCGGAAGAGTACTGTACGTGGAGAGGCTGACAGCTGGGTCCACGGCAGCCGCAAGGAAGTACCTCCTTATTACGGGGAAAATAATTATTCCTCCACCTGACAGCAGGGACCCACCGGACGGGCCACCGGTATTTCGCGAAAAAAAATGTTTCCCCCTGACTGCTGGGACCCACAGGACGGGCCACCGTATTTCGCGAAAAAAACGTTCCCCCCGCTGTCAGCTCGGACCCACCGGAAGTGCCTCCTTATTACGCACAAAAAAATGAATACCCCCTGCTAGCTGGGACCCACCTTGGTGGGAGGCTGACTTGTGGGCCTACTAAGTTGACTGGGACGGAGGCCTTTGTCAACTTTAGTCAATATATGAACGATTCTAGCTCCAGTGACCGTACGATGTCCATCCAACGGCCGTAGTGCTTCTTCAACCTCTGGTCTTCTTGCTCCAGCCGCCCAAAGCAGCGCCGGTCGTGCCGCCTGCTCCTGCCGCCCGTGGCCGGCTGTGATGCCGCGGAGGCCTCACCGCCCCCTACTACTCCCACCGCTGGCCAGGCCATCCCTCTACGCACCCACACCCCCTGTTATTCTGCGGCGACGGCAGCCTCACACCGCAGCCGAACGAGTGAACCCTCATACTCCTCTACGCGTGGGCATCCACTGCCGCGTCTTCCCCGGCTCCGCGTCGTCCCCTTCCTAGGCCTCGCCGTCGTCCACCGCCCTGGTGCTCTCGGCGCGGCGTGGTCAACGTGGTCAAGGAATGGCTTCCATCGGACGTGGACTGTACGTGGAGAGGCTGACAGCTGGGTCCACGGCCGCAGCAAGGAAGTGCCTCCTTATTACGCGCAAAATAATTATTCCTCCACCTGACAGCGGGGACCCACCGGACGGGCCACCGTATTTCGCGAAAAAAACGTTTCCCCCTGACTGCTGGGACCCACCAGCTACATCTTCGCACGCAAGGAAGTGCGTCCGAAAAAAAACGATTCGCCCCCCTGACTGCTGGGACCCACCAGCTACATCTTCGCACGCAAGGAAGTGCGTCCGGGCAAAAAAACAAAACGATTCCCCCCTGACTGCTGGGACCCAGCAGCTACACCTTCGCACGCAAGGAAGTGCGTCCGGGCAAAAAAAACGATTCGCCCCCCTGACTGCTGGGACCCACCAGCTACATCTTCGCAGGCAAGGAAGTGCCTGACAGTCGGGACCCACCTGGTCGAAGCGTACGTAGCGTTGTCATTCTGGTCGCGAACGTGTACGTACATATATACTGGTCGATGTAGAGGCGCGCACGTGTCGTAGTAGAGGCGCGTACGTGTCGTAGTAGAGGCGCGCACGTAGCATGTACACGTACGTACAGCGGCCAGGGTGCAAGAAAGAAAATACGGCCACGTACGTACATACGGGCAGGGTCTCGAACGCCTACTCGCGCATACGTACGGCCAGGGCTCGTGTACATGGCTGGGTCGGAACGGAGAAACAGCGTCGTCGTCGTGTTCATGGGGAGGCAACGGAATGCGTCGTGTTCATGGGGAGGCAACGGAATGCGTCGTGTTCATCGGGAGGCAACGGAACGCGTGGGAGCCAACCGGCTGGGTCGGAACGGAATGCGTGGTCGTGTTCATCGGGAGGGCTTGGACGGAACAGGCGATGGAAACGAGGCCTGGCGTACCGCAAAACGGAGGAAACGGCCTTGTGTTCGACCGGCCACGTTCGAAACGGGATCCTGTTCATCGGGAGGGGTCTGGCGTACCGCAAAACGGAGGAAACGGACCTCCTACGGTCGAAACGGGGGTCCTGTTGATCGGGAGGGGTGTGGCGTACCGCAAAACGGAGGAAACGGACTTGTGTTGGAGCGCTACGGTCGAAACGGGGGTCCTGTTGATCGGGAGGGGTGTGGCGTACCGCAAAACGGGACTCCACGGGATACTGTTCATCTCCACCGTCGACCTCCTCCAGCCTCCACGGGCTACCGTCGACCTCCTCCAGCCTCCACGGGCTCCTGTTCATCCAGCCTCCACCGCGCGCTACTCCACCGGCTACTGTTCAACCACCCCTCCACCGTCTACTGTTCATCCAGCCCTCCACACCACGGGGTCCTGTTCAACCACCCCTCCACGGGCACCCCTCCACCGTCTACTGTTCATCCAGCCCTCCACACCACAGGGTCCTATTCATCCACCCCTCCACGGGCACCCCTCCACCGTCTACTGTTCATCCAGCCCTCCACACCACGGGGTCCTGTTCATCCAGAGGCAACGCCACCGCTCACTGTTCATCCAACCCCCCCCCCCCCCCGCAACGCTCACTGTTCATCCAATCGATCGGCTTCAGTTAGCAGCAGTAGCGAAGGAATCGCTCGATCGGGTTCAGTTAACAGCCATCGATCGATCGCTCGGGTTCAGTAACGCATAGCCTGCAGTGCAATCGCTCGGGTTCAGTTAGAGCCCAACGCCTCGCTCGGGTTCAGTTAGAGCCAACGCCTCGCACACACGCGTACGTGTATGAGAGAAACGCGCATCGCTCGGCCCCCGACCTCCCACCGTAACCCGGAACTCCCCGAAATTTTCCTCCCTCTCGCTTCTACCACGGTTTTTTCCGTCATGGACGGCCCAAAGAATGTCATGCAGCTGCATCTCCGGCCCGCCCAGGACGAAAAGCCCATTTTCTGTCATGATTTTTTGTCATAGAAGTAGGAGCCCACCACATCTATGATGATACCGGGTTTTGTCACAATTATCGTCATAGAAGTGTCATACGTATGACAGAAAAAAAATCATTCGGCCCAAAATGTCACGGATGTGTCTTTTTTTTGTAGTGTATGTAGTGTAGCTCCTTGCTTGCGAGTACTTTGGATGAGTACTCATGGTTGCTTTTCTCCCCCTTTTCCCCCTTTCCTTTCTACCTGGTTGTCGCAACCAGATGCTGGAGCCCAGGAGCTTGACGCCACCCTCGACGACGACTCCTACTACACCGGAGGTGCCTACTACTACGTGCAGGCCGCTGACGATGACCAGGAGTAGTTTAGGAAGATCCCAGGCAGGAGGCCTGCGCCTCTTTCGATCCGTATCCCAGTTTGTGCTAGCCATCTTATGGCAACTTGTTTAACTTATGTCTGTACTCAGATATTATTACTTCCGTTGACTCGTCTATGATCGAGCACTTGTATTCGAGCCCTCGAGGCCCCTGGCTTGTATTATGATGCGTGTATGACTTATTTATTTTTAGAGTTGTGTTGTGATATCTTCCCGTGAGTCCCTGATCTTGATCGTACACGTTTGCGTGTATGATTAGTGTACGGTCAAATCGGGGGCGTCACAAGTTGGTATCAGAGCCGACTGCCTGTAGGAATCCCCCTTCCACACTCCTTGGCCGAAGTCGAGTCTAGACATAGAAAAACTTTTAATAACATGGTTGTGTGGCTTACGGGCCCACGTCGCCATTTGGGTGGTATTAGGATCTTTTACTCCTCGATCTTTACTCTGGGACTCTAATCTCTCCCCTATTCGGGTTAAATGATTTTGCTAAAAAGACTAACTTTAGGTTCTCGAAAGACTTTCTCCCGGAGAGCCCCTCACTCCAGATGATCGCTTGCTGCACCAGAAGATTCCGAAAATACTCTCCGAGGTTTTCCTGAGACCCTTGTGCCACCGACTTTACAATCCCCTACCACCGATATACCCTTATGGATAACTACCTACAATTGTCGTTCATACCTTCATCCTCAGTTGCTCTTGTTATTACAAGATGCCCTAAATTGCTCTCCGTTGTTCCGAAAATCCTTTAGGCTTACTGCCTTGCAGTTCTCTACCACATGAATACCCCTATTGAAAATTCCTCGCACTTATTGAGTATTTGTTCATCCCCAGTTGTTCATATGCTTCATAAGATACTCTGAAATACTATCCGACCTTCTGAGCATCCTCTTCAAACTATTGCTCTGCAAATACTTGTATGCTTACATTATGGATGCTCCCGTATCACTAGCAATATTCACTAGTATCTTTTGACATCGTCATTTTGATCCTATTGATTCAACATGTGTGCGAATGCACACAATCATCTATCAACCCTTCTAAATTATCTTTCCGGCTGAGACGTCATTTTGAACATGAGCTGGTTCTTGACCAAACTATTTGTCGTCAATTGTGCCTCTGGTCTATGCAACTTATCCATCCTTGATCAGAGCGTCTGCTTCTGATCCTTTGTTTTGGAAATCATAATTCCTTTGTTATCTAAGCATCGAATTATTCAGATGTTCTATAATATGATGCCCGTGCATTCTTTCTTCTTCTGATTGAGTACCGATACTACACCAGCTCCGTTGTGGATCGCCCGATCCATTGTTGGATTTCATCCGACATCGTCCTTCATATTCAATAACCTTGTGAGCCTTTCCACGGGTATATAATGCCTTTGGTAAATTGTATCATCTGCTTTGTCAACCATGCTCTACTTTCGAGCTGGTGATAATTACTACTGAAGTTTGTTGTATATGTTCCTAAGAGGCCCCGATGGGTTGGACATATGCGTTTTTCTAATCTATGTGAACCCGGAAACTACTACGGGTCATACTCTACTGGTGTTATGACAGATAAAATTTCAACAGCACAACTTCGTTGAAGGCGAGAAGTGAATGAAAGGTTATGCATTAAAGAAGTGGGAGTCGACCTTGAACTTTTTGTTCATGCCCATGGACACGATGTAGATCCTATCATAGAAGCTTCTTGTAATAATAACTATTTCCTTGATATGAAATCATCTGGTATCTATGTATTGATCATTTGCAATCGTGGTCCCGACCACATTTTCTCCTTGATTCCATTTCCCAGACAAGTTAAAGCACTTGTCTTTTGTTGATCGATACATCTCCGCAACCTCTATTTTTGATCTTCCTCGAGTATTAACCTCTAGTATCTCGAGAACTGTGTTGCTTCCTGCGAGTCTTCATCTAGTATTGCTTCTCACCGATCTCGGATCCCCCCCAGGTTCTGAGTTATTAGTCACTCGAGAACACCGATAAGTGAATCGATTCCGCATTCCGATTCAATAACTCTAAGTAATTCTTGTTGCTTACAAGTTTAATAATCCTTCAAGTCATTCTGAGCCTTATCGGCTATATCATTATCGTGCAAACTTTTAACTGTGCTACCTAGTCCTTCTTCCCGGAGCACAACTTTCGACGATGAGCTAAGCTTATGTCGATCTTCCTTGTCTTATCGTTTCACCTCGAACGGCAAGCTTGATTCCTAGTTGGTGTTGTATTCGTAGTTCCAATAATCTTTTGTTGCATCAGTCCTTCTGCTTGAGCAGTCGCTGTTCGATTGCTTCTTTGTGGAGCCTCTCGACAAAATTGTCATGATCATCATCAACATTCTGAGCTCTTCCACGATATCAATTGAATTCATGGTGAGAAATACCATCCTTGCCCTCGATGATTTGTGTTATCATCGACCACATCCTTGTCTTCACTCAACACAAAACGTGTTCATGTTTTGGATTGAATCTTGAGTTCCTTGCTATCCAGCATCTGTTCTTCTTCACCTTGGAGTATTACCATCTTTTATGCCAAGAAGGTCATGAGAATTGCTCCGCCTCTTAAAATTTCTTGGTATAGTGATACTTCTCACCATCACCATTCTTTCTTGGTCCCAATGTTGATTCTAACCGGAATGCCAACAAGTGAACGGTGCTGCTTGGATTCTGTACTCCTAGCAATCATATTGCTTTGGAGTTAATGGTCGACAGTTCATTCTTAGACTATTGGATAACGAATCACCATTCTAACATTGATCATGCTATCTAATCCCACATTTCGGGTGCACCTTTCAAGTAGTGTTTAATTATGCATGTTTTCCTCGAGCACACACCATTATATCATTTGCTCTGGCTAATGTTATCTCCTTGTTCACATAATTGTGGAAATCCATCTTGTCAGAGATCTCGATGAATTGTCGCTGAGTCCCTCAGCCACCTCCTCATCCTCTCCTTGGTTTAATGATGAAACTCTTGTTTCGGAACTCTCTTCCATAGTTCATCTCCCGAGAACCTTACAATGTCATCTCGTCAATTTGTGTTGCACCTTTTCTTATCAGGCATCCCGAGTCTAAGGTATCCTGGCACTAATCAGATCTGAATCTTGGTCAGATATGGTGGTTGGGACATATTTCCAAGAGTTATAACATTGGCCTTTATATGACCCGGTAAGATGATGTTATGCCTAACACACCTGGCCGGTCGACCTATTTTTATAGTTTCCTTTTAGCAAGGTTAGCCATTCTTCCATGAGGAAATTGTAAGACTTATTCTATAAGTTGTTCATGATGGATCCTTTGTGTATCCCAAGTCTGATCTTTACCCAATTGACCATGTCAATGCCACCTCGAAGCATGTCTTTGGTACTCCGATTTTCAATAAGAACACATGGAGCATAATGCAAAATTTCTTTATCAAATTATCCAAACATTGTTGTATGGGTAATGTCATGAAATTTCTCTCCCCTTTCCTAAAGGGTTTTCTACAATTATATCTTGTCATGGATATCATGCTCTCCTTGTCATTGGGAAGGATATACCCTTAAATTATGTGTTTAAACGCATTTTTCCTTTCCATTGTTTTGTTTAACCTTCTTGAGGTTTATATGATCTAAGCAGTAATAAGTCACTGCTTTTGTAAGCACCTCGGTGTACAACTCTGTCAGTAAGACCGTGTTACTATTGTTGGTGACATTTCGGTAACCATCGATGGATGAGAACTTTGCCTATTGGTCCACCTCGTTCAACGAGCAGGAAAATGGTTCTCTTCGTCCCTCGCCCTTGGTACCAACGTTGTTGCCAACATAACTGACAGGCTATCCTCTGACATACCCTGCTATTTTAACCATGCAAGATGTCACCGCTCTTTGTACTTTTAAAACCTCATGGTGGGCCCATAACCCACAGGTCCCAGGATCTCCTGTACACCCCTGTTTGCCATAGTTATTCCTCATGTTTGACCAGGTCACCTTCCTAGAGATGGTCTATTCTGGTACCAGACACAATACTTATTCCCGTTGCTTTGAACCCCATTCACGCCTCGTTTCAGGCATCGAACGATTGCCTGCCCGCTTCAAACTTCTCATGGTACCTTCTTACTTTGCTCACGGTATCTTCTTCAGTTTCAATTTGAGAGTTACTTTCCGCCACCTTCCCCGATTTTATCTACTAGTTAGTCAACCGTGCAAAGGTCCGTTCCCCCGGAATAGCCTCCCTTATTGTTTCGTAAGTACGATGGAGTTCCCGAAGATAGGATGAAGACATCATCATGATGACCTGGAGCAGGGGAAATGAAGACATCAACGTACTGGGTCGACCTAATCGAGAAAGCAACCAAGACCGGGAACACTCGCTAGAATTTCGTAACCCAATCCCTTCCCCCATACTTCCCCTCCTAAATCTCGGGACGAGATTTCTTGTAGTGGAGGAGAATTGTGACGCCCGGTTAATCAAGCTACAGTAACCTCTGCTAATGATGCCACGTCACCTCGATTACTGTTGCTAAGTTCACGTTAGTTCGAAACCGATTCAAATTCAAATTCAAAATAGAGTCAAACGGTAAAGGTTTTCAAATTTTAGAACTAAATGTTCGGGTGGAGCCAAATAATCCATAAAGAATATTGATGAAGAAACCACGCTTTTATAAAGTATTTAAATAGACTATAATAAATAAAAGAACGGCAAAACTATTATTTGAATACTCTTAACATAATAAACAAGATACAAATTAATTTATTTAAGTGCTAAATCATTTGTGACAGTGACATAAGTTGTAACACTATTTTAGGTGTCACTTATATGTTTCATAAAACTAAAATAAGAAGGAAACTAAAATGAAAATAGAAAAGAATAAATAAATAAAAGAAAAGGAAATAAATTAAACAGAAAAATAAAAAGCTAAAAGGCCTATTCTACTGGGCACTATGGCCCAACTAGCAAACTGGCCGGCCTAGCCCACCTTGCTCCATCCCCTCCTCACGCTACAGAGGACGGGGGAGGGCGTGGCGGCCATCCGCCGGCCATGGCCGCGCCAGGTCGTGCGTGGCGCCATCCCCGACCTCCCCGACGCCTACAAGGCCCCGTCGACGCCACCGAAACCATAGCCCCCTCGCAATCCTTCCCCCTCCCCCCTCGTGCCCCTCACTCTCTCCCGCGCCCACCCGAGCTCATCGCCGTTGCCGCCTCGTCAGCACCGCGGCCACCGAGCTCCGCGCCCCCGGCGAACATTCCCACTGGCTTTGGTGCGTTCCTCCACGTCGTCTCCATCGACCACGAACACGGGTTCGTCTGGAGATGCACCAGACCGCCGGATTGGTCCTCGTCTTCCCCGCCGGCCGCCGCACAACCTCGTCATCGATTCGACGTCCCCTCTCGCTCCCCGCCTTTTCCCCGTGCTCGTACTCGCCGCTAGCCCCGATTTCGTTCGCTAGCCACTGCCCTCTGTTGCAACTGCCGTCCCCGAGCTCATCCATGGACGCGCCGTGATGCGCACGTCTTGCTCACGGCCGCGAGCCTGTCGTCTCGGCTTTGAGCTGCCTCACGCCGTGCCTTGTGCCTCACGCCGCGCCTTGTGCCTCACGCCGCGCCTTGTGCCTCATGCCGCGCCTTGTCCCGGCTTTGAGCTGCCTCACGCCGCGCCTTGTGCCTCACGCCGTGCCCACACTAGTACGACCGCACTCGCCGCCTGCCTCTGCCTGCTGGTCGCCGCGGCCGCGGCCCACCCTCCCCGCGCGCTGCTTCCTAGCCGCACCCAAGCGCGCGACCGCTGCCTGCCCTGCACCAACGCCGCTCGCGGCCGCGCCTCCGCGTGCGCTCGCGTGCGCGTGGCCTCGCCCGAGACGTTGCTGCTCCCTGCATCTATTTGCTGCTGCTCCTCTTACCAGCTGCCGCTCCAGCTTGCCGTCGGTGGCTGCGTGTTGCTCCTACTGCTGGCCGCGTACTGCTGCTGTGCTACTCCTGCTACTTGCTGCTCGCGAGCTGCGGTTGCTCCTCACTACTATTGCTACTAGCTGCTGCTCAATTGCCGTTGACTGCTGCTGCTACTAAGCATGGCGATGGCCATGGCTAAATGTGTTGTATGCGTGTGTGCTTGTGGCCGGCTGGGCCACTGTCCAATACGGCCGGCCCTTGTTTAATTAGATTAGACGAGATTAGTTAGTGCTAATTTAGTTTAATGCAGTAGAAAATAACATGTGATCCACCCCCGGTTGATTATCTCAAATTAATTTGACTTAATAAAATAGAGTCCATGACAACTAGGCCCCCATTGGCACTGTTCATAGGTTGACCAGTCAATACTTGACTGGGTCAACTCAGACCCTAGCCCCACCTGTAAGCCTCTGGGTCTAGCTGTCCATGGTTACAAAATGTATTTGTTGCATTTATTCTCGAAATTAATAATAAATAAATAAATGTCTAAAACTTAGAAAATTCATATAAAATAATCCGTAGCTCGGATGAAAAAACTCTGTACATGAAAGTTGCTCACAACGACGAGACGAATTCGGATACGCAGCCCGTTCGTCCGCCACACACCCTTAGCATATCGAACACACAACTTTCCCCCTCTGGTTCACCTGTCCGAAAACGCGAAACACCGGGAATACTTTCCCGGATGTTTTCCCCCTTCGCCGGTATCACCTCCTGCCGCGTTAGATCACCTCTAGCGCCGCGTATTTCCATGTTATGCTTTGTGATGCTTTGATTGCTCTATTATTTATTGTGTTCCCCCTCCGTTACTCCTTTCCGATAGACCTCGAGAGCGCTGCCGGTACCCCTGTGATCGACTACATCGACGATGAACCCTTCTTGCCAGAGCAACCAGGCAAGCCCCCCCTTGATCACCAGATATCGCCTATTCTTCTCTCTACTGCTTGCATTAGAGTAGTGTAGCATATTACTGCTTTCGGTTAATCCTATTCTGCTGCATAGCCTGTCATTGTTGCTACAGTTGTTACCCTTACCTGTTATCCTAATGCTTAGTATAGGATGCTAGTGTTCCATCAGTGGCCCTACACTCTTGTCCGTCTGCCATGCTATACTACTGGGCCGTGATCACTTTGGGAGGTGATCACGGGCATATGCTATATACTTTATATTGTTACATTACTTTTGATACTGTTCGGAGATGGGGGCTGAAGGCGCAGGTGGCTCCATCCCGGTAGAGGTGGGCCTGGGTTCCCGACGGCCCCCGACTGTTACTTTGTGGCGGAGCGACAGGGCAGGTTGAGACCACCTAGGAGAGAGGTGGGCCTGGCCATGGTCGGCGTTCGCGGATACTTCAATTAACACGCTTAACGAGATCTTGGTATTTGATCTGAGTCTGGCCACTGTCCTATACGCACTAACCAACTACGCGGGAACAGTTATGGGCACTCGACGTCGTGGTATCAGCCGAAGCCTTCTTGACGTCAGCGACTGAGCGGCGCGCGCCGGGTTGGATTGGAACGCCTGCTCTTCTATAAGGGAGGCTAGGTCTGCTCACCGGCCGCGTACGCAACGTGCAGGTGTGCAATGGGAGATGGGCCCAGACCCCTGCGCCATAGGATTTAGACCGGCGTGCTGACCTCTCTGTTGTGCCTAGGTAGGGCTGCGACGTGTTGATCTTCCGAGGTCGGGCATGACCCAGGAAAGTGTGTCCGGCCAAATGGGATCGAGCGTGTTGGGTAATGTGGTGCACCCCTGCAGGGAAGTTTATCTATTCGAATAGCCATGTCCCTCGGTAAAAGGACGACCCGGAGTTGTACCTTGACCTTATGACAACTAGAACTGGATACTTAATAAAACACACCCTTCCAAGTGCCAGATATAACCCGGTGATCACTCTCTAACAGGGCAACGAGGAGGGGATCGCCGGGTAGGTTATGCTATGCCATGCTACTTGGTGAACTTACCATCTACTCTCTTCTACATGCTGCAAGATGGAGGTGGCCTGAAGCGTAGTCTTCGACAAGATTAGCTATCCCCCTCTTATTCTAGCATTCTGCAGTTCAGTCCATCGATATGGCCCTTTACACATATACCCATGCATATGTAGTGTAGCTCCTTGCTTGCGAGTACTTTGGATGAGTACTCACGGTTGCTTTTCTCCCCATTTTCCCCCTTTCCTTTCTACCTGGTTGTCGCGACCAGATGCTGGAGCCCAGGAGCTTGACGTCACCCTCGACGACGACTCCTACTACACCGGAGGTGCCTACTACTACGTGCAGGCCGCTGACGACGACCAGGAGTAGTTTAGTAGGATCCCAGGCAGGAGGCCTGCGCCTCTTTCGATCCTTATCCCAGTTTGTGCTAGCCATCTTATGGCAACTTGTTTAACTTATGTCTGTACTCAGATATTATTGCTTCCGCTGACTCGTCTATGATCGAGCACTTGTATTCGAGCCCTCGAGGCCCCTGGCTTGTATTATGTTGCTTGTATGACTTATTTATTTTTAGAGTTGTGTTGTGATATCTTCCCGTGAGTCCCTGATCTTGATCGTACACGTTTGCGTGTATGATTAGTGTACGGTCAAATCGGGGGCGTCACACCCACAAGCAGCAGTAGTGGAGCAGCAACAGCGGAGGCGGAGCAAGCAACAGCGGCATGCGAGCAGCTGCAACGGAACAAGCAGCAGCAGTGCGACGGAGCGCAAGCAAGCTGCAGCCGCGCGCATGACACATGAGCTGATTGCGTTTTGGATTTTCCCCCCAAGGGTGCCTATGCAAATTATGCCACATCAGATTTTGCAGGACCCAACATGTCATAATCTTGGTTAAAATGCCCAAAGAGACCGATCAGTGTTTTTTGCAAAAGATTAGTCAAAAAACAGTGGTTTCTGGCCCAAAATCATAGACTAGTGTTTTCTGCAAATCTATGCGTCAATGTGGTGGTTTCTTGCAATTCACTCGCAGGCGACGGGAGAGGCGGGGCAATTTCTGCGCCGATTCACCGTCATGGGAAGGCCAACCATGGGCGCATCTCGCCGGCGACCACAGAGGTAACCACCGCGCCGCCAGCTACCTTTTTCACATTCGATTTCGACTGTATTTCGTGGCGCGGAGTGGGGCAATAGGGACCTTCGATTTCGACATGGAGGGTTCCCGTGTTGTCGCTAGTGATGCACACGGGCACGGGTGGTGGCAGGTTGACCCACGCGGCATCCACGCAAGACGAGCGGCCCGTGTGTAAGATGTGTGCCGAAATTGGGGGCGTGGGTGGTCGTGAAGAGGCCATGGGTCCTCGCGACGAGCGCCGTGGCCGGAAGGAGCTTCCTCGCTGCTATTCCTCAGCTAGTGATACGTCTCCAACGTATCTATAATTTTGGATTGTTCCATGCTATTATATTATCTGTTTTGGATGTTCATGGGCTTTATTTTACACTTTTATATTATTTTTGGGACTAACCTATTAACCCAGAGCCAAGTGCCAGTTTTTTCCCTTGTTTCAGTGTTTCGCAGAAAAGGAATATCAAACGGAGTCCAAACAGAATGAAACCTTCGGGAGAGTTATTTTTGGAACGGAAGCAATCCAGAAGACTTGGAGTGTACGTAAAGGAAGCAACGAGGAAGGCACAAGGCAGGGGGCGCGCCCACCCCCTGGGCGCGCCCTCCACCCTCGTGGGCCCCTCGTGGCTGCCCTGACCGACTTCTTTCGCCTATATATGTCCATATACCCTAAAACCATCGAGGAACAGAATAGATCGGGAGTTCCGCCGCCGCAAGCCTCTGTAGCCACCAAAAACCAATCGGGACCCTGTTCCGGCACCCTGCCGGAGGGGGGAACCCTCACCGGTGGCCATCTTCATCATCCCGGCACTCTCCATGACGAGGAGGGAGTAGTTCACCCTTGGGGCTGAGGGTATGTACCAGTAGCTATGTGTTTGATCTCTCTCTCTCTCTCTCGTGTTCTTAAGGTGATACGATCTTGATGTATCGCGAGCTTTTCTATTATAGTTGGATCCTATGATATTTCTCCCCCTCTACTCTCTTGTAATGGATTGAGTTTTCCCTTTGAAGTTATCTTATCGGATTGAGTCTTTAAGGATTTGAGAACACTTGATGTATGTCTTGCCGTGCGTATCTGTGGTGACAATGGGATATCATGTGATTCACTTGATGTATGTTTTGGTGATCAACTTGCGGGTTCCGCCCATGAACCTATGCATAGGGGTTGGCACACGTTTTCGTCTTGACTCTCTGGTAGAAACTTTGGGGCACTCTTTGAAATACTTTGTGTTGGTTGAATAGATGAATCTGAGATTGTGTGATGCATATCGTATAATCATACCCATGGATACTTGTGGTGACATTAGGGTTTTGGTTGATTTGTGTCTTAAGGTGTTATTCTAGTACGAACTCTTGAATAGATCGATCCGAAAGAATAACTTTGAGGTGGTTTCGTACCCTACCATTATCTCTTCGTTTGTTCTCCGCTATTAGTGGCTTTGGAGTGACTCTTAGTTGCAAGTTGAGGGATAGTTATATGATCCAATTATGTTATTATTGTTGAGAGAACTTGCACTAGTGAAAGCATGAACCCTAGGCCTTATTTCAACGCATTGCAATACCGTTTACGCTCACTTTTACCACTTGCTACCTTACTGTTTTTATATTTTCAGATTACAACAACCTATATCTACCATCCATATTGCACTTGTATCACCATCTCTTCGCCGAACTAGTGCACCTATATAATTTACCATTGTATTGGGTGTGTTGGGGACACAAGAGACTCTTTGTTATTTGGTTGCAGGGTTGTTTGAGAGAGACCATCTTCATCCTACGCCTCCCACGGATTGATAAACCTTGGGTCATCCACTTGAGGAAAATTTGCTACTGTCCTACAAACCTCTGCACTTGGAGGCCCAACAATATCTACAAGAAGAAGGTTGCGTAGTAGACATCAGCCAGCAACGGAGAGAATTGTTCCAAACGATAATAGGCTAGCTACTTGTTTCCACACCTTCATCTTCCAACTGGGATTGGCAGAACAACAGTCTCTATCATCAGTCTGTCACTCTGTTACAATTTTGACAAATCATTTTGATGTTCTGACCGTGTTGTGTAGTTCCAACCAATAATGTCTGAAATCCACTTGTTTCCTGAAACCAAGAGTGGTAAAAATTCATAAGAAATAGGCAGGCTTAGAAGTTCAAAACAGTTCATTTGCTGCAGCTGCAGGTTATTGGTAGAAACCAGATCTCAAATTTAAAATTGTGCAAGTGTAATGCGGCACAAAAGCTATTAACTAGCAAGTGGATAAATAATTAGGGAGAGAGATTTGTACATACTATCTGCTTGATGCTTGGTGGATAGATAAATTAGTCCTCTCCACAGAAATCGCCGCTATTTTTCAGACAGATTTTGCTTTTGACATATCCCACACAACAGGAGGTATCCTGTTATTTTAGATATCCTTTTCGATTAGATGCTTTTGTTTGTTCGTTTCATTCACGTATCATGCATGCTTTCTAACACATTGTTAATAAAAAACCAGCGGCTCCATCGACCAACACCGCCAAACGTAAGCATGGTCGAATGAATTGAAATTTGAACCGTGGCACAGGCGTAGAAGAGCGCACAAGAGACGAAGTTGATGAAGTTAAAGAAGCAAGGAAAGCAAAACGGCCGAAGAAAGGCACAAACGAGGTAATTCTAAACGTACAAGCAATTGGAGTTGCATTGCATGATAGAGGGATTTGCTCAGTCCACAACTGTAGTTGCCTAAAAATATAGATAATTATTTTGCGAAGGTGTGCGTGTGGGGGCGAGACGTAGGTGGAGGGCGGCAAGGTATGAGATACGAGGTGTGTTGGGGGGGGGGAGACGAACATGGAGGACGACGAGGCAAGTGAGAGAAAGCGTGTGGGGAGGACGAAGGTGGAGGGTAGTCCCCAGGGTTGTGACTAGAGTTGCACAAAATGTCAGAAGAAGTTGCCTAGGAGTGGACTAGAAGTGTCCCGGTTTTCCATATTTTTCTATTTGTCGAGTGGAGTTGCCTAGTAACAATCTTTTTGTAAGTGCTTTTTTGCGATAGGAAAGGTGGAGAGGATGTTGCATCTCAAGGGGGACTCACTACGTGAAGGTGAGCATGGATGACGCCCATTTTCCCCATTAAATCCGTACAAATTCGTTGGAGAGTAAGAGGGATTGGTACACGGGAGGCATTTTGCCCAACAAATTCGTTAGGAAATTCTGTACGCAACATTCTAGGCCATTATGGGGATTATAGGGAGGATCGAGAGGCAACTAGGGACATTTTTTACTTAAATCACTTGGACAATTTTTTGCGGACAATAGATAGACAGTTATGTGAATTATGGGGACAAAGCAGTTGCTTGGATTTGCTAGAAGAGTTGCATCGTATCGTAATGCATATGCTCGATTTGGTTAGGATAGTTGCTTGGATTTGTTAGGACAATTTTGCATTGTGTTTCTTGGTAATGCAGTTTCTTGGATTTGCTAGGAGAGTTGCTTGGTTTTGCTAGGATAGTTGCTTGGTTTTGTAGAACAATTTTGCATTTTGTTTTTAGTAATACAATTGCTTTGATTTTCTAGGCCAGTTGCTTTGGATTTTTTGTTCCGGACATTTGCTTTTGGATCTTGCTCGAAACCTTTTGGATCTTGCTAGAAACAATTTTGTGAATTTTGCTAGGGGCAGTTGCATTCAATTTTGCTAGAACAGTCGCTCTTTGCAGATATGTATAGTTGCATAGCCACAAGATGAGTAGGAGTTGCTCACAGTGTGAGATCGAGTTGCTAGAGGGGTCAGAAGTTGCATAGGGGGCATATCAGACAGTTTGCTCACAAATCTATGCAAGTTGCTCATGTTTTTTTTTTCACGAAGTTGAATAGCATAAGTTGGAGAACCCTATGTTTTTTGTGATCCATTTTTTACTCTTTGGGTGATATGATGTTTCATCACTTTTCCGCCTAAAGTAGTAATGCTAGAGTTCTTTCACTTCTTTTTAAAGAAAAAAATTCAACTATCGCGCATGTGATGAGCGGGGTTGGAGAGGAGAGGTAGCGAGAGGTTGAAAAATGTAGGATTTGCTAATAGGATGAGTAGGATTTGCTCACACGACGAGCATGAGTTGCTCATAGTGTGAGGATGAGTCGCTAGGGGGCAGATGAGAAGTTGCAGAGTAGGCGATGAGAAGTTTCATAGGGGGAGATCAAATAGTTGCACAAAAATGTACGTAAGTTATTCATTGTTTTGCACAAATTGACCGCAAAAATGATTGAAATCTCCAGATATAATGATGGAAAACACACAAGAGTTGCCTGATGAATGCACTAGAGTTGCATAAAAACACCCCAAAAGTTGCTGACCTTTTTTGTGTGCTACTTGATTGCATAATGAGACAAAGTTTCTTGTCTTTGTTTTGCCTCCAATAGCCCCATCAATGTGAACTTAGGCTTTTCCATACGTGGTTTCTTTGTCTAGATATAAGTTAGGTTGAGAGTACACATGAGTTGCCTGATGAGTGCACTGGAGTTGTGATGTTTTGACTAACTTTTTGCCACGAACAACGTTTGGTGCTATGGAGAAAATTTACTGCTATAGTAAAGCAACTTCTGGTTAGTTTGCATCGTAAACATCCCTATCATCGAAAATCCCTTCGAAGTTGGCTACCATGACTATCAAGTTAACTAAATTCACCTCTGAGTTTGCTATCATAACTAGTTTCACCTCCAAGTTGATAGTACCGTAGGTAACTTAGTTTCTGAGGTAGCCTAACATTATCCTAAGTTGCCTGGCTGACCAGTGAGTAGCCTAATATCATCCTAAGTTGCTACAATACTTTCAATGTATTGTAGGCAACTAAAATTGTAATGACAGACAACTAAGAATCATTGGTAGGCAACTTCATAGTGTTTGTACGCAACTAAAAAAACAATGATCAACAACTTCATAATATTGTAGGGAACTAATTTCAAAAGTTAGGCAACTAAGCAGCAATTGCAGGCGACTAATTACCAATAGCAGGCAACTGGGCATCAATGGTAGGCAATTTCATCGTATTTGTAGGCAACTAAGCATCAATTGTAGGAAACTGAACATCAACAATAATCCATGATAGGCAAGTTAGGATAATGTTAGCAAAATTCGTATTTCAATGATTTGTTTGCCATATTACATACGATATATTTCAATGAACTTTTTTTTAAAAGAAGTGTCCATGCCACGAGGAGCAATTTTCGTGCTGTGTGGAGCAACTTTGGTGCTACGAGAAGCAACTCCCTGCTATGTTCGCCTTCCATGACGCCAGTTCGACTAATGATCTTTCTAAGTTCGCTAATATGACTACCAAGTTGCATAATGTTTTTCTTATGTTGCCTACCATAACTAGCGTATACTAATGTTATCCTATGTTGCACCTACAAAAGATTCTAGCCCAACAGGAAACTTAGTTTCTCAAGTAGCCAACTTCCATTCCATGATGTGCAACTTTCGCACTGTTGTAGGCTACCAAGCATCTCCGGGGATACAATCTCATAGTGGGATGTGCATACCTTTGTTTCCGAGGTCGAGGAGCTAACTTTGAGACCGATGTGCGCGACAGGCTGAAGTTGGCTTGCCAGCAAGCTCGCCGGAGGTCAACGGCGTGGACCAGACGATGGAGGAGGCGTTCCACGACAAGCCAGCACCCCTGAATGCATAGCCGCACTTCAACGTCGTCGTGGTTGCACCTATGTCTGCATTCCGTAGTGCAACACAGGAGGAGCGGCGGTACAACCTCCGGCTCCTTGGCGAGCACCGGCTCATAGAGGGGCAAATCGTCAGTGAGTAGGCGAATGGCGTTGCCGTCATGGTCATGGCCGCGGAGGATTCAGGCTTCCTGAATAAGCAGCGGGCGTTGTATGAGTCCATGTGCAGTGCCCCGGGTGATGGTTGTGCGTACTACGGGCAGAGCGAGATGCCCTATTTGCGGACATCGACGCGGTGGTGAAGGAAGAGGAGGCATGTGCGACCGTGGTTATTGCCAACTCCGTATCGACCGTGTCGCCATTGCGGTTCGCGCCTCGCTGCAACGACCATGAGGCTGGTCTGTCCACATCCGGTGTCATTGATATGATGGACAATGGCGAGGAAGAGTAGAACATGGGGCGACGCCACACCTGGGTCCCACGAAGGCCACTGCCCACGCCTTGCCGGGGCTCACAGCCGGTGAGCTTGCCGAACAGAGGGAAGACATGTCATGGGACACGGACACCGGTGTGGCCAACGATCATTTACACTAGGTTAAAAAAGTCTAGTCTGCTATAGTATAGTTGAAATATGGCGAAAATGTAATGATTTTAGTTCGGTTTAGATGCAAATTATGTTGTTTGCATGAAAGGTGCCCGGTTCGTTTCAATTCACTTAGAAATGTATGCGGATACGGTTGGATGACGGCTTCTCGTATCACTGCCAAAGCCGTGCCCATTTTAGGGGTCCGTGTTGGAGATCCTCTAAGTTGTAAATTTTTGTCTTTCACTGACACTTCTAATTTGTTGACTACGTGCGCTAAGTTGCGAGTAATCCAGTCTTGGATCAAAGTTATCGTATTAATGCTGCGCTCACACTTGCTGCTATACTTGGAAGAATGATGTACTCCGTAGTTCAGAAATAAGATACGAAGGAATGACACTCGAATGGCTCATCGGTGGGTGTTTCGTTTTTTTGCATATGGACGCGGGCGTGGTAGTCTGCAAATTTTTCTATTCGGATGCAACGCTTTTCGAGCAGTCCGTGCTTGCCGTTTGGGGAAACCGCGGAGAGCTACGCGTTTGGGTCCTTCTGTTTCCATCGAGCGCTCCAATCGACGACACGGGGCGCCCTCTAGCCCTGTCCAATAAAACATGGGCGCCCCGCCCGCACACGGGTCGGCCCAAAGCGTGCGTGGGTGTGCGTTTGCTGTACCCCCGCCGCCCTACGCGCGCGTTAGGAGGACTTCTAAATCCCTTCTTACTCGCCGTCGTCACCCATCGTCCTCCCACGCGTGTTGCTCTTGTCGTGAAGCGATCGACGCCCCTTTCCTCGGGACAGGAAGTGAGAAGCACCGGCGCATGGACAGCGAGCCCCTCGCCCAGGACGGGGAGACGCAGGCCAGACAGAAGCGCCACCTCGTCGACCGCGAGATGAATCCGCGGGTGAAGAAGAGGATGAGCACCGACGACGATCCGCGTGCCGGCGGAGCGTCCAGCTCCGACGCGATGAGTTCGGATGCGTTGGCTGACAAGGTTCACGCGGAGGGCGAGATGACCGATGAAAGCGCCGCGTCTGCTACACTGGCGCGGTCTCCACCGTCCTCACCCAGCGCTGCCCTATCCGAGGAGTCGTCCACCTACTCCCTGCCACAGGAGATGGAAGACAGATTGATGCAAATCATGGCCAGTCATGAGGCGGACGAGCAGCTGCAAAGTATTACTACTGAATTCACGTCTTCTGACTTATTCCCTGCTAATATTCAGATCCCTTTTTTAAACCAAAAAAACAACAACTCTCTTGGACATTAGATTTGTACATAAATCATGCATGTAGATCCTTCTTCTGGGAATCTTAACGGGGAAACCCTATTTTGTTATAGTTCAAAGAGACGCCGAGCTGTCCAAACTTACAGTGGAGAGCGATTTTTGCGACATTGATGACGGCAGTTCCCGGAGTTGTAAAGTTCGGAAGGTGGCTGTGCTAGCTTCACGGTCCGTTGTCGGTCTCTCTTCATTTTCAGGTATTTTTCCCCTTCTTACCACTCTCTCGAAATAGTGCAAGATTTGCATCATGTTGACTCCTACCTGCTTCTTTTCAGATGAAAAGAGGATAAGAGTTTGCTCAGGATTCGTGATATCATCCAATGCTTGTACAGATACCTACAAAATCTTAACTTCGGCAACACTAATAAGGTCTCTTAACACGAATAACATTTTGATCCCAGATGTAAAGGTGGGCGCATGCTGTGGTAGTTCCTTGTTTTAGTATTAAAAAGTGGAGTACATATGTATTTTTTTTCTTGCCTAATTTTTTTCTCGGACTGCTTATTGTAGATCAAGGTGTGTTTACCAAATGGGGATATCTCTGATGGCGTCATATCCATGGTAGATTTTCACTATAACATAGCAGTTGTTAAAGTGAAATCTGATCAGAAACTTCCAGAGGCAATTCTGATTAGTGAAGTTACCAAAAGAGGAGCAGTGTTAGCGATTGGACGTTTCTATGATCATGGTAGAGTGATGTGCGCACAAGGTAAAATCAGAAAACAAGCAAGTACATTCGATTGCTCAGAGCTTCTAGTATCAAGCTGCCAGACGACCATGGGTAAGCCCAACTATAGCGCTTTTATCTCTGCATTCACTAAACGAAATGCCGAACTCGTGTTGGTACTTCCCTCTGTGCTAGCTATACTATCTTAAACTATCTTCTTTAGTTGATATCGATGCTGTACTGCCACTTTCATGCTAAAAGTTGTGGAAGTAAGTCAAAATGTGCTAGAGGATGATAAAATAGCAGCACATCCTTCTTTTGAAAGGGCCCAAAAACATGACCTTTATCATAATCAGAAGCCTAAGAACACATGACTTACACCATTACAACTAAATATGTTATAGTGCTAATTCTTTGAGACATACCACAAGAAAATGTTTGATGCAGATATCTGTTAAGATGTACAATTCAAAACTTCACTTGAATTGTTTTCTTATCCTATCGTTGTTTGTTGTGAACAATGTGTTTCTGTTTATTGCGCATGATATTTGGTGCAATTTTCTATACCTATTCTCTTGTGCTTGTGAACAATGTGTTTCAGTTTATTGCGCATGATATTTGGTGCAATTTTCTATAGCTACTCTCTTGTGCTTGGAATGCCATTTGGTCAGCCTATTCATAATTATTTGCTCCTTTTTACTAGGCGGGTGTTGGAGGTCCCCTTGTAAATTACAGTGGTGATGTTGTGGGTATCAATTTCTACGGAGAAAACCACACACCCTTTCTTTCAACGGGAGTTATTGTAAGATGCTTGGAACATTGGAGAAAATATGGGTATACACATTTCTATACCAACACTACAAGATATCTTATTTTTAGCACCCTTGCATATGATGTTGCTTTGTTTTGATTTGTAGAAAAATAATTCGACCTTGGCTTGGAATCATGTACAAGCCTATTGATATGTTGCCACTTCGTGTTTTGGAGAAATGTGCATATCTTGGCAAGGGGTTGTATATTTCAGATGTATGAAACTCTTCTTTTTATCGTTTGTTACTTATTACCATACTAGTTCATGAAAGATCAAATCATTTTTTTTCAGGATGATATTTTTTTTGTGTGGATAGCATTTGTAGGCATTTTCACTATTATGAACACAAACTCTTTGGTACTCATCTTCTCTGGATTTCTCAACTTTAGTGGAATATGATAATTTCTGGAAAACATAATTTTTAGTGGCAAAAGCATCCCAAGTATAAGGGTGTGAATGGACTCGGTGGAGATACATTTTGAACGTGTTCATGAAAAGCTAGTTATTTAGTTTTTTTTTTCTAAATGCAGGGTTGCTCAAAATGCTAATACTTGACTATATGTGCAATTCTAATTTTTATGTTCTTTATGTGGATTCTAAAATCTCAAGAGTGATGGTAGTGATATTCATATTTTGACAAGGCAGACTTAATAATTTGGTAATTAGGTGGCCGAGGGATCACCTGCCGATGTAGCTGGGGTTTGTGTTGGTGATGTTTTGGTCGAATATGCTGGAGAAGTTATCTGTAGTGCTCCAAAGGTGATTTCCTTTTAAGGCAATTGCCTTTTTATTATTTATAGTAATGTGTTTTTTATCATACAAAATGGAAATTTTAACAACATTTTTTTTTGCATCATGCACAGTTTGGTGCAATGTTGATGGATATGTGTGAGGAAACACTCGAGGCAGATACTTTAAGAAGCAACGTGACTATTGAGGTATTTTTTCTATATTACTCGAGCAATTAGGATTGTTGCCATATGTTCTAACCATCGAATGTTGGACATTTTCACTAGGTCGTTTTAAGAAATCACGGGGATGGCAGCATAGTGAGGAAGACGTTGCATGCTGATGCTTTAAGCGAGTTCAATTACTATAGGTGGTGTATCATTTTCTCTATATTGTGGAGTTAATTTTGTTGGAATTACTTTTTATTCTGATAGTACCTTCTTTGACTTCAGATGGCTAGATACATTGCCGAACTACAATCGCAATGTTTATGCTAGAGAACAGTTTATGGAATTATAATAAGGTACGGTGATACTACACTAACATTATTTGTTGCATTTTTAGTTCCATTTCTGTTCACTTGACTATTTCCTCTTTGGTGGAGCCTGAAATTTGTCCGAACCCACTTCATGCATTCTGTTCTTAAATATTCCCTCCGTTCCAAAATGTAAGGTGTATTTGTATTTAAAACAGTCAAACATGTGCATGTTTGACCAAGTTTCTAGAAAAAAATATCAATATCTACGATACCAAATTTATATCATCTGATCCAACATGAAAAATATTTTCATATTTTATCTATTAGGTATTCAATATGTTGATATTTTCTTCTAGAACTTAGTCAAACATACAATCATTTGACTTCGTGAAAACTGATGCACCTTATATTCTAGAACGGAGGGAGTATGTTGGTTCTTTTCGGACACTTCAACTTATGTCCATGTGTTTTTTGCCCTCTTCCCCATTGCAGCATGATGTTCTTTTATTGGTACTCATACTCATGTATTTGCTATTGCTTTTATACGCAACAGGAGACAAAGTCTAGGTTTTGTTGAACATAATGGGATTTTCCTTCCTGCGTGTACTGATGTCTATGAAGCTCCCTCTCTAATGCCATCGCCCTGAGCAACTTCAGCCTCATGACAAGTAATTTTTTTTGTTAATGGCGTGTTCACAAGAAAGTGGTATTGCATCAACTAATATGAAGATGCACCCGAGACTACGTCCTCATGGGTGAAAAAGACAAATTACAATTTTCTAGGTGAAAAATGTTTCATCAATATTAGTCATGTAAATATATTTGAGCCACACACATTGCAATTTTTCATGAAGAAGAAATATTTGAGCCACAAATGTTGCAACTTTTCATGAAAAAGCATTGCTATTTTGGGGAACGGGGGGGTTAGAACTCATATTTTATTAGTTAGGAAATGAACCGGAGGGAGTACTAAACTATAGCATAGGTATATCTATATTGTACCAAGTTGCAAGTCAAGATCTGTGGCGTTCATGTCACATGTTGCCTTCAACTTCAAGAGGTGTTGACTTCCTATTTTGGTTAGATCTAAGTGAAAAGAAAACTAGATTACTCAAGTGTGTCGGCCAATCTCCTTAATTACAGCCTTGCTTTGGTAAACATTGCTAGTACACAAAGTTTGGTTGAGTAGAACAACATAATTAGTTGGAAGAACTGAAACGGCATTTTGCCCTGCATTAGTAGGAGTCCAAAGGAAGAGCCGTGCTCGGTAGATGCGTAGTAGGCTAGTCATAGTGGGATAACTTATTGTCGGTGTACAAAAATAGGGGCTCTCCTTTTTATCCCTTTACTTGTGCACGGGCAGTCAGAGCCGCGCCCACGGCCACGCTAAGTAGGGCAGAAGAGGGAAGCCGGAGCACAAGGCAATCAAAGCAACACCAAGACCAGAGACGCAAAGAGCAAGAGGGCGAGGTGGACTCCCCCGGCAAGACCCTTGCCGGGACGACCTCCGCGGCCCCGGCAAGAGCCTTGCCGAGGCAACTGGCGCGATGCCAGCGGAGCGCGCCACCCTTGAGCCCAGAGGCTCTAACACCATCAACCACATTGAAACCAAGGCTGGGAGGCGCCTTCATGATGGCATGCAGATCTTTGTGAAGATCATGAACATACAAGATCAGATGAGGACCAGAAGACGACGATCCTCGGCGGGATCCTAACCGAGGAAATCCACGAGACCCCCGGCAAGATCCTTGCCGGGGACGACCGCGATGCCACGGCAAGGCCCTTGCCGAAGACGCCTGCGAGGCCACAACCAGGCCCGCGTCTGCCAAGACTACACCGCCGATCCCATGCAGCTGCTAGCTCAACCAGCTGGGCAGGCACCTGCATGGCAGCATGCGGCCTCTACACTGACTCAGCTAGCACCTGCGTGGTGGCATGCGGATCTTCGTGAAGACTCCACCACACGCCAGCCCAGCAGCCAGCCAACGTGGCACTGCAACGCCTCATCAGCTCGGACGCGCGTCGGAGCCAGGCGAGGCGGCGACAGCTGGGACGAGATTCCTTGCCGTCCCCGATAAAGCAAGAGGGGCACGTCGGCAGCGCATTAAATGCGTTTTTTCGACGGTGCCAGAGGATAGACTCATCCACTGTACACCTTTCCACCTCCTGTGTGCCACTGTGGCGACCCCTTTTGTCTATAAAAGGAGGCCCGAGGCGTCCAGGAGAAGGATCGGATCTTTTGGACCAGGCACGCACCGTAGCTAGTTCAAGAACTCAAGAACACTCAATACAGACACCAAAGCAGGACTAGAGTTTTACGCATCCTCGCGGCCCGAATCTGGGTAAACGATCCTTGTGCTGGCTCCTAAACCTGCTCTTTGCATAACCCCGCGCCCGCCAACCGTAGAAGGGATCCCAGTGATCCCATAGGTGTCGTTTCCACCGACACTTATCTACTCCCTCCGGTTACAAGGCTTAAATAAGAAATCTCATCAACCAAAACACATGGTGAGTGAAGGAATGTATATCGTACTTTACAAAACTACTCAAATTAACTGATGCATTAATTTGAATTAATTGCAGTGCATGCATGATTGTCTGCTAGATGAGTAGGAACATTACATGCATTGGTGAGTTCCTTTTTAATTATGGCATGCAAATATTCGATGCGCCTCGGAATGTCAATAGGAGATGGAGATGAGCCCTTTAACTCGGAAACACGAAAAAAAATTGAGATAAACCATGTAAAACGGAAAGGAGGGAGCAGTAACATAACACTTCCTAATATAAGTTTACTTATGTGGCAAATGTTAATGAAGAGAGGGGTGTTTGTGATAACAATATGTTATCGTAACATAAAGCAACCCAAGAAAAATGAGTCTATAACCTAATAAATGCAACCATCTATGATATTACTTCTATAATACTTTGCACTACGAAGGTAGTAACACAGAGTAGTGTCATATGCATGACACTGGTCGATAATATTGAACTGAGGGGATCTCCAAAACTGACCCCTAAAAGTGACGGAACATACATATTGGAAGAAAGAACGACGATCTCGCCTCCAGCTGCCAGGGCACTTTCCTCCGCCGCCGTCCTCCGGCGGCTCCCCTCTGCCGACGACCTTGGTCGACAGTGGTGTGGGGGTCACCGGAACCACGCGCGTGGATCATTTTAGGCATTAGTAGCTTAGGTTTTGGGCTATTCATCGTCTTGGCTACGGCAATGACGATGGCAGCACCGAATGAAAATTCTTCAGACCCTTCCTGACGAGGCGATCCGCACGGGGGCTGGATTTGGAAACCAGTCTGTTCAAGAAAGGATGGTGCGACAGCGGCATCCCTGTGGCGGACATGTGTCCTCGGGCTCCGCCGTTGCGACGGCGTTTGCTCCGGCGCCGACACGGAGCTTGGAAGGTGAGTGGATGTAGATTGTGGTTTGCATCGGCGGCATATGGAAAATGGTGGATCGTGTGCTGGGTTCGTGGTTCATGGAAGGCTCGTATGGTTTCCTCCTCCGACGTCTTAGTCGTGCAGGGGTGCCAAATCTAGAGTGTCCGGGGTGTTGCTCCGATCTGATTCGTTCAACGGCAATGACTTTGCCTTTATTGGCTAGCCACCTGGAGGTGACGAGCTTTGATGTCAAGCTCAAAGGATTTTTCGGTCTTCTTGTTTGTATTTTTACTTCTTGGATGGTGTTTTTGTGTGTAAAGGCTAGCGTCCGGCTGTCCTTTTTTCAGTTTTACAAGGTCGGTATGTACATAGTTTGTACTATGATCTTTATGATATAAATGAGACAGTATTACCATGAAAAAGGAAAAATACATAACACGAGTCTAAGTTACAGCCCACTATGAATAGCCGTAGGAGTAACATGCATGCATTGCGCAGATGTCAACCCTGTAGAATGGCGTAGTAACATGCATGCATTGAGTAGTTTACATAGATGGCACATCTACGCATATCTCAGTGATGAGTAGCACCTAGAGCTGGGTGCCTATAAAGATGCATCCCGGCTCCTTCCATTCAGTACACCAGTAGCTACAGTTCTCTCGTGTTTCTTCTCTGGCTAGCTCAAGGTTTGCTTGCCGTGTCCACGGCGCAATGGCGTCAGGTTCAGGCCCTCTTACTCTGAAGCTGGCCGCCGTCGCTGCCGTTCTCGCCCTGCTGGTCATACCTTCCTTGGGACGCTGTCCTTCCCTTGGTCCGGCACCACCGCCACCAGCACAGGCGTCACCGCCACCACCGGAGGCCATACCACCACCACCACCACCACCACCGGCGCAGGCACCACCACCACCACTGATGGCGATACCGCCAGCGCCTGCGCTGGGTCCGGGGCTAGGACCGCGGCTGGGATGCGGTGAGTGCCGCGTACAGTGCTTCCCGGCGTGCCAAGCCTCCCATTCCATGGACTGCAAAGAGGAATGCGACAACGATGAGAGCCGCTGCAAGGAGTGCAGGACCCCAGTGATCGAGAAGTGCAAGGCCGTCTGCACGGGCAGCTGTGACTGCAGTGCTGAAGCCGACAAGTCATGCAACTCCGAATGCTCCTACAATACATGCAGCTACTGCGCGTACAGCCGTGACAAGAGCTGCAAGAACGACTGTGACAACTACTGCAACAGCAACTGCTGGGGACCATAGCCTATTGTAGCTAGTGTTGAGTGCTGACCGGCCGGACTATCCGGCTATACATGTACTCGACGGTCAACCGTGTCTGCTTGTTCACGTATGTATGCAGGCATCCATATGTACTCCTTCCGTTCTTTTTTTTTTTGAAAGAGCCTTCCGTTCTATATTACTTGTCTTAAATTTGTCTAGATATAGATGTATCTAAATTCATATTACTTATCTTAGATTTGTCTAGATACATACATTTAGACAATCTAATATAAGACAAATAATATGAATGAGAGGAAGTACCTAATAATAATATATAAACAATCAAGTACAATCACAAGGCTAGATCCATTCTTATTGTACCAACTTTTTGTGTTTACTTATGATGAATCTGGCCATACATGCGAATCGGACAAACGGAATCGGAATACGAGGGCCTCCCATGTTGCTCTGCCGTGAGCGATCTAGGAGAGAAACCTTACCCGCCGCAGGACACATCCACCTCCATCCCCTTCCCGCTGCCGGTGAGCATCACCGGGCAAAGCCCACCCGACGTTAGCGGTGGCACGGACCAGTTCCTCCTCTCGTTGAGTTGGAGTGGCATGGGGCGCTCGCACGGCAGCCAAGATGCACGCACCTGCGATGAGGCGTGAGCTCGTGGCGGCGATGTGCAGGCACTACTGGTGCTGCATTAGCTTGGTCTGTTGGGGCCCTCCGTCCCGATCTGGCTGAAGGAAATTTGCCCTAGAGGCAATAATAAAGTTATTATTTATTTCCTCATACCATGATAAATGTTTATTATTCATGCTAGAATTGTATTAACCGAAAACATAATACATGTGTGAATACATAGACAAACATAGTGTCACTAGTATGCCTCTACTTGACTAGCTCGTTAATCAAAGATGGTTAAGTTTCCTAGCCATGGACATGAGTTGTCATTTGATTAACGGGATCACATCATTAGAAGAATGATGTGATTTACTTGACCCATTCCGTTAGCTTAGCACTTGATCGTTTAGTTTACTGCTATTGTTTTCTTCATGACTTATACATGTTCCTATGACTATGAGATTATGCAACTCCCGATTACCGGAAGAACACTTTGTGTGCTACCAAACGTCACAACGTAACTGAGTGATTATAAAGGTGCTCTACAGGTGTCTCCGATGGTACTTGTTGAGTTGGCATAGATCGAGATTGGGATTTGTCACTCTGATTGTCGGAGAGGTATCTCTGGGCCCTCTCGGTAATGCACATCACAATAAGCCTTGTAAGCAATGTGACTAATGAGTTAGTTGCGGGATGATGCATTACGGAACGAGTAAAGAGACTTGCCGGTAACGAGATTGAGCTAGGTATTGAGATACCAACGATCGAATCTCGGGAAAGTAACATACCGGTGACAAAGGGAACAACGTATGTTGTTAGGCGGTTTGACCGATAAAGATCTTCGTAGAATATGTGAGAGCCAATATGAGCATCCAGGTTCCGCTATTGGTTATTGACCGAAGACGTGTCTCGGTCATGTCTACATAGTTCTCGAACCCGTAGGGTCCGCACGCTTAAAGTTCTGAGACGATCGGTACTATGAGTTTTTGTGTTTTGATGTACCGAAGGTAGTTCGGAGTCCCGGATATGATCACGGACATGACGAGGAGTCTCGAAATGGTCGAGATGTAAAGATCGATATATTGGACGACTATGTTCGGACACCGGAAAGGTTTCGGACATATACCGGAGTACCGGAGGGTTACCGGAACCCCTTGGGGAGTATATTGGGCCTAATGGGCCTTAGTGGGAGAAGAGGAGGGGCGGCCAGGGCAGCCGCACGCCCCCTCCCCCTCTAGTCCGAATTGGACAAGGAGGGGGGGGGGGCGGTGCCCCCCTTTTTCCTTCTCTTCCTCTCTCCCTTCCTTCCCTTCTCCTAGTCCTACTAGGAAAGGTGGAGTCCTACTCCCGATGGGAGTAGGACTCCCCCCTTGGCGCCCCCTCCTCCTTGGCCGGCCGCCCCCCTAGCTCCTTTATATACGGGGGCAGGGGGCACCCCAAAGACACAACAATTGATCATTGATCTTTTAGCCATGTGCGGTGCCCCCCTCCACCATAATCCACCTCGGTCATATCGCAGCGGTGCTTAGGCGAAGCTCTGCGACGGTAGCTTCATCAACATCATCACCACGCCGTCGTGCTGACGAAACTCTCCCTCAAGCTCTACTGGATCGTGAGTTCGCGGGACGTCTCCGAGCTGAACATGTGCTGAACGCGGAGGTGCCGTACATTCGGTACTGAGGATCGGTCGATCGTGAAGACGTACGACTACATCAACCGCGTTGTCATAACGCTTCCGCTTAATGGTCTACTAGGGTACGTGGATGATACTCTCCCCTCTCGTTGCTATGCATCACCATGATCTTGCGTGTGCGTTGGAATTTTTTTAAAATTACTACGTTCCCCAACAGTGGCATCCGAGCCAGGTTTATGCATAGATGTTATATGCACGAGTAGAACACAAGTGAGTTGTGGGCGATACAAGTCATACTGCTTACCAACATGTCATACTTTGGTTCGGCGGTATTGTTGGATGAAGCGGCCCGGACCGACATTACGCGTACGCTTACGCGAGACTGGTTGTACCGACGTGCTTTGCACACAGGTGGCTGGCGGGTGTCAGTTTCTCCAACTTTAGTTGAACCGAGTGTGGCTACGCCCGGTCCTTGAGAAGGTTAAAACAACACTAACTTGACGAACTATCGTTGTGGTTTTGATGCGTAGGTAAGAACGGTTCTTGCTGAGCCCGTAGAAGCCATGTAAAACTTGCAACAACAAAGTAGAGGACGTCTAACTTGTTTTTGCAGGGCATGTTGTGATGTGATATGGTCAAGACATGATGCTATATTTATTGTATGAAATGATCATGTTTTGTAACGGAGTTATCGGCAACTGGCAGGAGCCATATGGTTGTCGCTTTATTGTATGCAATGCAATCGCCCTGTAATTGCTTTACTTTATCACTAAGCGGTAGCGATAGTCGTAGAAGCAATAGTTGGTGAGACGCCAACGATGCTACGATGGAGATCAAGGTGTCGCGCCGGTGACGATGGTGATCATGACGGTGCTTTGGAGATGGAGATCAAAGGCACAAGATGATGATGGCCATATCATATCACTTATATTGATTGCATGTGATGTTTATCCTTTATGCATCTTATTCTGCTTTGTTTGACGGTAGCATTATAAGATGATCTCTCACTAAATTTCAAGGTAAAAGTGTTCTCCCTGAGTATGCACCGTTGCCAAAGTTCGTCGTGCCGAGACACCACGTGATGATCGGGTGTGATAAGCTCAACGTTCATCTACAACGGGTGTAAGACAGTTTTACACACGCAGAATACTCGGGTTAAACTTGACGAGCCTAGCATATGCAGATATGGCCTCGGAACACTGAGACCGAAAGGTCGAGCGTGAATCATATAGTAGATATGATCAACATAGTGATGTTCACCATTGAAAACTACTCCATTTCACGTGATGATCGGTTATGGTTTAGTTGATATGGATCACGTGATCACTTAGATGATTAGAGGGATGTCTATCTAAGTGGGAGTTCTTAAGTAATATGATTAATTGAACTTAAATTTATCATGAACTTAGTACCTGATAGTATTTTGCTTGTCTATGTTGTTGTAGATAGATGGCCCGTGCTGTTGTTCCGTTGAATTTTAATGCGTTCCTTGAGAAAGCAAAGTTGAAAGATGATGGTAGCAATTACACGGACTGGGTCCGTAACTTGAGGATTATCCTCATTGCTGCACAGAAGAATTACGTCCTGGAAGCACCGCTGGGTGCCAGGCCTGCTGCAGATGCAACTGACGACGTTAAGAACGTCTGGCAGAGCAAAGCTGATGACTACTCGATAGTTCAGTGTGCCATGCTTTACGGCTTAGAACCGGGACTTCAACGATTTTGAACGTCATGGAGCATATGAGATGTTCCAGGAGTTGAAGTTAATATTTCAAGCAAATGCCCGGATTGAGAGATATGAAGTCTCCAATAAGTTCTACAGCTGCAAGATGGAGGAGAATAGTTCTGTCAGTGAACATATACTCAAAATGTCTGGGTATAACAATCACTTGATTCAACTGGGAGTTAATCTTCCGGATGATAGTGTCATTGACAGAATTCTTCAATCACTGCCACCAAGCTACAAGAGCTTCGTGATGAACTATAATATGCAAGGGATGGATAAGACAATTCCCGAGCTCTTCGCAATGCTAAAGGCTGCGGAGGTAGAAATCAAGAAGGAGCATCAAGTGTTGATGGTCAATAAGACCACCAGTTTCAAGAAAAAGGGTAAAGGGAAGAAGAAGGGGAACTTCAAGAAGAACAGCAAACAAGTTGCTGCTCAAGAGAAGAAACCCAAGTCTGGACCTAAGCCTAAGACTGAGTGCTTCTACTGCAAACATACTGGTCACTGGAAGCGGAACTGCCCCAAGTATTTGGCGGATAAGAAGGATGGCAAGGTGAACAAAGGTATATGTGATATACATGTTATTGATGTGTACTTTACTAGAGCTCGCAGTAGCACCTGGGTATTTGATACTGGTTCTGTTGCTAATATTTGCAACTCGAAACAGGGAATATGGATTAAGCGAAGACTGGCTAAGGACGAGGTGACGATGCGCGTGGGAAATGATTCCAAAGTCGATGTGATCGCCGTCGACACGCTACCTCTACATCTACCTTCGGGATTAGTTTTAGACCTGAATAATTGTTATTTGGTGCCAGCGTTGAGCATGAACATTATATCTGGATCTTGTTTAATGCGATACGGTTATTCATTTAAATCTAAGAATAATGGTTGTTCTATTTATATGAGTAATATCTTTTATGGTCATGCACCCTTGAAGAGTGGTCTATTTGTGATGAATCTCGATAGTAGTGATGCACATATTCATAATGTTGAAGCCAAAAGATGCAGAGTTGATAATGATAGTGCAACTTATTTGTGGCACTGCCGTTTGGGTCATATTGGTGTAAAGCGCATGAAGAAACTCCATACTGATGGACTTTTGGAATCACTTGATTATGAATCACTTGGTACTTGCGAGCCATGCCTCATGGGCAAGATGACTAAACCGCCGTTCGCCGGAACAATGGAGCGAGCAACAGATTTGTTGGAAATCATACATACTGATGTATGTGGTCCGATGAATATTGAGGCTCGTAGCGGGTATCGTTATTTTCTCACCTTCACAGATGATTTGAGCAGATATGGTATATCTACTTAATGAAACATAAGTCTGAAACATTTGAAAAGTTCAAAGAATTTCAGAGTGAAGTGGAAAATCATCGTAACAAGAAAATAAAGTTTCTACGATCTGATCGTGGAGGAGAATATTTGAGTTACGAGTTTGGTCTACATTTGAAACAATGCGGAATAGTTTCGCAACTCACGCCACCCGGAACACCACAACGTAATGGTGTGTCCGAACGTCGTAATCGTACTTTACTAGATATGGTGCGATCTATGATGTCTCTTACTGATTTACCGCTATCGTTTTGGGGTTATGCTTTAGAGACGGCTGCATTCACGTTAAATAGGGCACCATCAAAATCCGTTGAGACGACGCCTTATGAACTATGGTTTGGCAAGAAACCAAAGTTGTCGTTTCTTAAAGTTTGGGGCTGCGATGCTTATGTGAAAAAGCTTCAACCTGATAAGCTCGAACCCAAATCGGAGAAATGTGTCTTCATAGGATACCCAAAGGAAACTGTTGGGTACACCTTCTATCACAGATCCGAAGGCAAGACATTTGTTGCTAAGAATGGATCCTTTCTAGAGAAGGAGTTTCTCTCGAAAGAAGTGAGTGGGAGGAAAGTAGAACTTGATGAGGTAACTGTACCTGCTCCCTTATTGAAAAGTAGTTCATCACAGAAACCAGTTCCTGTGACACCTACACCAATTAGTGAGGAAGCTAATGATGTTGATCATGAAACTTCAGATCAAGTTACTACCGAACCTGGTAGGTCAACCAGAGTAAGATCGGCACCAGAGTGGTACGGTAATCCTGTTCTGGAGGTCATATTACTTGACCAAGGCAAACCTACGAACTATGAAGAAGCGATGGTGAGCCCAGATTCCGCAAAATGGCTTGAGGCCATGAAATCTGAGATGGGATCCATGTATTAGAGCAAAGTGTGGACTTTGGTTGATTTGCCCGATGATCGGCAAGCCATAGAGAATAAATGGATCTTCAAGAAGAAGACTGACGCTGACGGTAATGTTACTGTCTACAAAGCTCGACTTGTTGCGAAAGGTTTTCGACAAGTTCATGGGGTTGACTACGATGATACTTTCTCACCCGTAGCGATGCTTAAGTCTGTTCGAATCATGTTAGCAATTGCCGCATTTTATGATTATTAAATTTGGCAAATGGATGTCAAAACTGCATTCCTGAATGGATTTGTGGAAGAAGAGTTGTATATGGTGCAACCGGAAGGTTTTGTCGATCCAAAAGGAGCTAACAAAGTGTGCAAGCTCCAGTGATCCATTTATGGACTGGTGCAAGCCTCTCGGAGTTGGAATTAACGTTTTGATAGTGTGATCAAAGCATATGGATTTATACAGACTTTTGGAGAAGCCTGTATTTACAAGAAAGTGAGTGGGGGATCTGTAGCATTTCTAATATTATATGTGGATGACATATTGCTGATTGGAAATGATATAGAATTCCTGGATAGCATAAAAGGATACTTGAATAAGAGTTTTTCAATGAAAGACCTCGGTGAAGCTGCTTACGTATTAGGCATCAAGATCTATAGAGATAGATCAAGACGCTTGATTCGACTTTCACAAAGCACATACCTTGACAAAGTTTTGAAAAAGTTCAAAATGGATCAAGCAAAGAAAGGGTTCTTGCATGTGTTACAAGGTGTGAAGTTGAGTCAGACTCAATGCCCGACCACTACAGAAGATAGAGAAAAAATGAAAAATGTTCCCTATGCTTCAGCCATAGGCTCTATCATGTATGGAATGCTGTGTACCAGACCTGATGTGTGCCTTGCTATTAGCTTAGCAGGGAGGTACCAAAGTAATTCAGGAGTGGATCACTGGACAGCGGTCAAGAACATCCTGAAATACCTGAAAAGGACTAAGGATATGTTTCTCATTTATGGAGGTGACAAAGAGCTCGTCGTAAATGGTTACGTCGATGCAAGCTTTGACACTGATCCGGATGATTCTAAATCGCAAACCGGATACATGTTTACATTGAACGGTGGAGCTGTCAGTTGGTGCAGTTCTAAACAAAGCGTCGTGGCGGGATCTACGTGTGAAGCGGAGTACATAGCTGCTTCGGAAGCAGCAAATGAAGGAGTCTGGATGAAGGAGTTCATATCCGATCTAGGTGTCATACCTAGTGCATCAGGACCAATGAAAATCTTTTGTGACAATACTGGTGCAATTGCCTTGGCAAAGGAATCCAGATTTCACAAGAGAACCAAGCACATCAAGAGACGCTTCAATTCCATGCGGGATCAAGTCCAGGTGGGAGACATAGAGATTTGCAAGATACATACGGATCTGAATGTTGCACACCCGTTGACTAAGCCTCTTCCACGAGCAAAACATGATCAGCACCAAGACTCCATGGGTGTTAGAATCATTACTGTGTAATCTAGATTATTGACTCTAGTGCAAGTGGGAGACTGAAGGAAATATGCCCTAGAGGCAATAATAACTTACTATTTATTTCCTCATATCATGATAAATGTTTATTGCTAGAATTGTATTAACCGGAAACATAATACATGTGTGAATACATAGACAAACATAGTGTCACTAGTATGCCTCTACTTGACTAGATCGTTAATCAAAGATGGTTAAGTTTCCTGGCCATGGACATGAGTTGTCATTTGATTAACGGGATCACATCATTAGAAGAATGATGTGATTTACTTGACCCATTCCGTTAGCTTAGCACTTGATTGTTTAGTTTACTGCTATTGTTTTCTTCATGACTTATACATTTTCCTATGACTATGAGATTATGCAACTCCCGATTACCGGAGGAACACTTTGTGTGCTACCAAACGTCACAACGTAACTGGGTGATTATAAAGGTGCTCTACAGGTGTCTCCGATGGTACTTGTTGAGTTGGCATAGATCAAGATTAGGATTTGTCACTCCGATTGTCGGAGAGGTATCTCTGGGCCCTCTCGGTAATGCACATCACAATAAGCCTTGCAAGCAATCTGACTAATGAGTTAATTGCGGGATGATGCATTACGGAACGAGTAAAGAGACTTGCCGGTAACGAGATTGAGCTAGGTATTGAGATACCGACGATCGAATCTCGGGCAAGTAACATACCGATGACAAAGGGAACAACGTATGTTGTTAGGCGGTTTGACCGATAAAGATCTTCGTAGAATATGTGGGAGCCAATATGAGCATCTAGATTCCGCTATTGGTTATTGACCGGAGACGTGTCTCGGTCATGTCTACATAGTTCTCAAACCCGTAGGGTCCGCACGCTTAAAGTTCTGTGACGATCGGTATTATGAGTTTTTGTGTTTTGATGTACCCAAGGTAGTTCAGACTCCCGGATATGATCACGGACATGACAAGGAGTCTCGAAATGGTCGAGACATAAATATCAATATATTGGACGACTATGTTCGGACACCGGAAAGGTTTCGGGAGGTTTCAGACATATACCGGAGTACCGGGGGCTTACCGGAACCCCCCGGGGAGTATATTGGGCCTAATGGGCCTTAGTGGGAGAAGAGGAGGGGCGGCCAGGGCAGCCGCGCGCCCCCTCCCCCTCTAGTCCGAATTGGACAAGGAGGGGGGCGCCCCCCTTTTTCCTTCTCTTCCTCTCTCCCTTCCTTCCCTTCTCCTACTCCTACTAGGAAAGGTGGGGAGTAGGACTCCCCCCTTGGCGCGCCCTCCTCCTTGGCCGGCCCCCTAGCTCCTTTATATACGTGGGCAGGGGGGCACGCCAAAGACACAACAATTGATCATTGATCTTTTAGCCGTGTGCGGTGCCCCCCCACCATAATCCACCTCGTTCATATCGTAGCGGTGCTTAGGCGAAGCTCTGTGACGGTAGCTTCATCAACTTCGTCACCACGCTGTCGTGCTGACGAAACTCTCCCTCGAGCTCTACTGGATCGTGAGTTCGCAGGACGTCACCGAGCTGAACGTGTGCTGAACGCGGAGGTGCCGTACGTTCGGTACTGAGGATTGGTCAATCGTGAAGACGTACGACTACATCAACCGCGTTGTCATAATGCTTCCACCTAACGGTCTACTAGGGTACGTGGACGATACTCTCCCCTCTCGTTACTATGCATCACCATGATCTTGCGTGTGCGTAGGAATTTTTTTGAAATTACTACGTTCCCCAACACTGGCTTCCTTGGTGCGGCGGTTTGCCTTGGCCGGCCTTTGTACGTGGACGTGGTTGGTGGCTTGGTGGTAGTTGTTGCCAGCGGCAGGTGCCTCACGGCTTGTGTTGGGTGTTGTGCTCAATGATGGTTGTGGAGTTGGTCTAGGATCCATGACAACACTTGTCACTGACAGATCTTCGGGAGCGTCCATCTCTGAAGATCCAGTGGTTGACTTCGGAGGTGAGATGTGAATTATGGACGAAGATTTGACGCAGAGGGATGGTTGTGCAACACCGCCGGATGCAGCTGCTGGGATTGCGGGAAAGTGGTGGCGACAAAACTTCAGTCACTTAGATGGTGGTGCTACCCCAGCATCTGACTTGAGCTCCTGGGTGAAAGCCTAGGTTTGACCCGATCTGGTTATAAAATGTTGATGTTTTTTATGTCGTTTTTTTGTTGAAGACATTGCTTGGATTGATTCTTCAGGGTGAAAACCTAGATTTTGGTCTTGGTAGTTGAGTCCGGTACGCTTGAGTATCGTTCCCTTACTGAAGGCGTTGCTGTTGAAGAACCTCATTCTTCTTGTGATGTCATGAGATGGTTGGTGCGGATATGGTCATTGCTGCAGTTTGACGATCGCGTATCTGATCACATTGGGCCTTTTTTTTCTTTTTTTTTCTAACCCACGCATAGCTTTGTGTTGGGTAACGTAGCAATAATTCAAAATTTTCCGACGTCTCACCAAGATCAATCTAGGAGATGCTAGCAAGGAGAGAGAGGGAGTGCATATTCATACCCTTGAAGATCGCTAAGCGGAAGCATTACAAGAACGCGGTTGATGGAGTCGTACTCGCGGCGATTCAAATCGTGGAAGATCCGATCTAGCGCCGAACGGACGGCGCCTCCGCGTTCAACACACGTACAGCCCGGGGACTTCTCCTCCTTCTTGATCCAGCAAGGGGAGAGGAGAAGTTGAGGGAGAACTCCAGCAGCACGACGACGTGGTGGCGATGGAGCTCGTGGTTCTCCGGCAGAGCTTCTCTAAGCACTACGGCGGAGGAGGAGGAGTTGGAGGAGGAGAGGGCTGCGCCAGGCAAGGGGGTGCGGCTGCCCTCCCACCCCTCACTATATATAGGGGGAAGGGGAGAGGGGCCGGCCCCTCTAGATGGATCTAGAGGAGGAGGCGGCGGCCAGGGGAAACCCTAGATGGGTTTGGGCGCCCCCACCCCCTAGGAAACTTGCCCCCCAAGCCGGGAGGGGCGGCTGCCCTAGGGGTGGCGCCCCCACCTCTCCTGGTTACGTGAGAGGGGTTGGGAGGGGCGCACAGCCCCTTAGTGGGCTGGTTTGCCCCTTCCCCTTGGCCCATAAGGCCCCCCAATGCTTGTCGGGGCCTCCGAAACCCCTTTCGGACATGCTGGCCATAGCCTGGTACCCTCGGAACAATTCCGGACTCCAATACCCTTCGTCCAATATACCGATCTTCACCTCCGGACCATTCCGGAGCTCCTCGTCATGTCTGGGTATCATCCAGGACTTCGAACAACCTTCGGTAACCACATACTATTTCCCATAACAACTCTAGCGTCACCGAACCTTAAGTGTGTAGACCCTACGGGTTCGGGAACCATGCAGACATGACCGAGACACCTCTCCGGCCAATAACCAATAGCGGGATCTGGATACCCATATTGGCTCCCACATGTTCCACGATGATCTCATCGGATGAACCACGATGTCGGGGATTCAATCAATCCCGTATACAATTCCCTTTGTCTATCGGTATGTTACTTGCCCGAGATTCGATCGTCGGTATCCCAATACCTTGTTCAATCTCGTTACCGGCAAGTCTCTTTACTCGTTCCGTAACGCATGATCCCGTGGCTAACTCCTTAGTCACATTGAGCTCATTATGATGATGCATTACCGAGTGGGCCCAGAGATACCTCTCCGTCATACGGAGTGACAAATCCCAGTCTCGATTCGTGCCAACCCAACAGACACTTTCGGAGATACCTGTAGTGCACCTTTATAGCCACCCAGTTACGTTGTGACGTTTGGTACACCCAAAGCATTCCTACGGTATCCGGGAGTTGCACAATCTCATGGTCTAAGGAAACGATACTTGACATTAGAAAAGCTCTTAGCAAACGAACTACACGATCTTGTGCTATGCTTAGGATTGGGTCTTGTCCATCACATCATTCTCCTAATGATGTGATCCCGTTATCAATGACATCCAATGTCCATGGTCAGGAAACCATAACCATCTATTGATCAACGAGCTAGTCAACTAGAGGCTTACTAGGGACATGTTGTGGTCTATGTATTCACACATGTATTACGGTTTCCAGTTAATACAATTATAGCATGAACAATAGACAATTATCATGAACAAGGAAATACAATAATAACCATTTTATTATTGCCTCTAGGGCATATTTCCAACAGTCTCCCACTTGCACTAGAGTCAATAATCTAGTTCACATCACTATGTGATTGTAATGAATCCAACACCCATGGGGTTTGTTCATATCTCGCTTGTGAGAGAGGTTATTAGTCAACGGGTCTGAACCTTTCAGATCCGTGTGTGCTTTACAAATCTCTATGTCATCTTGTAGATGCAGCTACCACGCGCTACTTGGAGCTATTCCAAATAACTGCTCTACTATACGAATCCGGTTTACTACTCAGAGTCATCCGGATTAGTGTCAAAGTTTGCATCGACGTAACCCTTTACGACGAACTCTTTTACCACCTCCATAATCGAGAAAATTCCTTAGTCCACTAGTTACTAAGGATAAGTTCGACCGCTGTCATGTGATCCATTCCTGGATCACTATTGTACCCCTTGACTAACTCATGGCAAGGCACACTTCAGGTGCGGTACACAGCATAGCATACTGTAGAGCCTACGTCTAAAGCATAGGGGACGACCTTCGTCCTTTCTCTCTCTTCTGCCGTGGTCAGGTCTTGAGTCTTACTCAATACTCACACCTTGTAACACAGCCAAGAACTCCTTCTTTGCTGATCTATTTTGAACTCCTTCAAAATCTTGTCACGGTATGTATTCATTTGAAAGTACTATTAAGCGTTTTTGATCTATCCTTATAGATCTTGATGCTCAATGTTCAAGTAGCTTAATCCAGGTTTTCCATTGAAAAACACTTTTCAAATAACCCTGTATGCTTTCCAGAAATTCTACATCATTTCTGATCAACAATATGTTAACAACATATACTCATCAAAAATTCTATAGTGCTCCCACTCACTTCTTTGGAAATACAAGTTTCTCATAAACTTTGTATAAACCCAAAATCTTTGATCATCTCATCAAAGCGTACATTCCAACTCCGAGATGCTTACTCCAGTCCTTAGAAGGATTGCTGGAGCTTTGCATACTTGTTAGCATCTTTCAGGATTGACAAAACCTTCTGGTTGTATCACATACAACCTTTCCTCAAGAAAATCGTCGAGGAAACAATGTTTTGACATCCTATCTGCAAGATTTCATAAATAATGCAGTAACTGCTAATATAATTCCAACAGACTCTTAGCATCGCTACGAGTGAGAAAGTCTCATCGTAGTCAACTCCTTGAACTTGTCGGAAAACATCTTAACGACAAGTCGAGCTTTCTTAATGGTGACACTTACCATCATTGTCCGTCTTCCTTTTAAAATCCATCTGCACCCAACAGCCTTACGACCATCAAGTAGTTCTTCCAAAGTCTATACTTTGTTTTTATACATGGATCCTCTCTCGGATTTTATGGCCTCGAGCCATTCGTCGGAATCCGGGCCCACCATCGCTTCTCCATAGCTCGTAGGTTCATTGTTGTCTAGCAACATGACTTCCAAGACAGGATTACGTACCACTCTGAAGTAGTACGCATCCTTGTCGACCTACGAGGTTTGGTAGTGACTTGATCCGAAGTTTCATGATCACTATCATAAGCTTCCACTTCAATTGGTGTAGGTGCCACAGGAACAACTTCCTGTGCCCTGCTACACACTAGTTGAAGTGACGGTTCAATAACCTCATCAAGTCTCCACCATCCTCCCACTCAATTCTTTCGAGAGAAACTTTTCCTCGAGAAAGGACCCGTTTCTAGAAACAATCACTTTTGCTTCCGGATCTGAAATAGGAGGTATACCCAACTGTTTTGGGTATTCTATGAAGATGCATTTATCCGCTTTGGGTTCGAGCTTATCAGCCTGAAACTTTTTCACATAAGCGTCGCAGCCCCAAACTTTTAAGAAACGACAGCTTAGGTTTCTCTAAACCATAGTTCATACGGTGTCGTCTCAACGGAATTGCGTGGTGCCCTATTTAAAGTGAATGCGGTTGTCTCTAATGCCTAACCCATAAACGATAGTGGTAATTCGATAAGAGACATCATGGTATGCACCATATCCAATAGGGTGCAGTTATGATGTTCGGACACACCATCACACTATGGTGTTCCAGGCGGTATTAGTTGTGAAACAATTTCCACAATGTCTTAATTGTGTGCCAAACTCGTAACTCAGATTATCTCTATGATCATATCATAGACATTTTATCCTCTTGTCACGACGATCTTCAACTTCACTCTGAAATTACTTGAACCTTTCAATAATTCAGACTTGTGTTTCATCAAGTAAATATTCTTAGCATCTACTCAAATCATCTGTGAAGTAAGAACATAACGATATCCACTGCGTGCCTCAGCACTCATTGGACTGCACACATCAAATGTATTACTTCCAACAAGTTGCTCTCTTGTTCCATCTTACTGAAAACGAGGCCTTTCAGTCATCTTGCCCATGTGGTATGATTTGCATGTCTCAAGTGATTCAAAATCAAGCGAGTCCAAACGATCCATCTGTATGGAGTTTCTTCATGCATATCTACCAATAGACATGGTTCGCATGTCTCAATCTTTTCAAAAATGAGTGAGTCCAAAGATCCATCAACATGGAGCTTCTTCATGCGTTTTATACCAATATGACTCAAATGGCAGTGCCACAAGTATGTGGTACTATCATTACTATCTTATATCTTTTGGCATGAACATGTGTATCACTACGATCGAGATTCAATAAACCATTCATTTTAGGTGCAAGACCATTGAAGGTATTACTCAAATAAACAGAGTAACCATTATTCTCCTTAAATGAATTACCGTATTGCGATAAACATAATCCAATCATGTCTATGCTCAACGCAAACACCAAATAACAATTATTTAGGTTTAACACCAATCTCGATGGTAGAGGGAGCGTGCGATGTTTGATCACATCAACCTTGGAAACACTTCCAACACATATCGTCATCTCACCTTTAGCTAGTCTCCGTTTATTCCGTAGCCTTTTATTTCGAGTTACCAACACTTAGCAACCGAACCGGTATCTAATACCCTGGTGCTACTAGGAGTACTAGTAAAGTACACATTAATATAATGTATATCCAATATACTTCTGTCGACCTTGCCTGCCTTCTCATCTACCAAGTATCTAGGGTAGTTCTGCTTCAGTGACCGTTCCCCTCATTACAGAAGCACTTAGTCTCGGGTTTGGGTTCAACCTTGGGTTTCTTCACTAGAGCAGCAACTGATTTGCCGTTTCATGAAGTATCCCTTCTTTCCCTTGCCCTTCTTGAAACTAGTGGTTTTACTAACCATCAACAATTGATGCTCCTACTTGATTTCTACTTTCGCGGTGTCAAACATCGCGAGTTGCTCAAGGATCATCATGTCTATCCCTGATATGTTATAGTTCATCACGAAGCTCTAATAGCTTGGTGGCAGTGACTATGGAGAACCATCACTATCTCATCTGGAAGATTAACTCCCACTCGATTCAAGCGATTGTAGTACTCAGACAATCTGAGCACATGCTCAACGATTGAGCTTTTCTCCCTTAGTTTGCAGGCTTAAGAAACTTGTCAGAGGTCTCATACCTCTTGACGTGGGCACTAGTCTGAAATCCCAATTTCAGTCTTTGGAACATCTCATATGTTCTGCGACGTTTCAAAAACGTCTTTGGCGCCTCAATTCTAAACCGTTAGCATTACGCACTGAACTATCACGTAGTCATCAAAACGTGTATGTCAGATGTTCGCAACATCCACAGACGACGCTCGAGGTTCAGCACACCGAGCGGTGCATTAAGGACATAAGCCTTCTGCGCAGCAATGAGGATAATCCTCAGTTTACGGACCCAGTCCGCATAATTTCTACTATCAACTTTCAACTAAATTTTCTCTAGGAACATATCTTAAACAGTAGAACCAAAGCGTAAGCTATGACATAATTTGCAAAGACCTTTTGACTATGTTCATGATAATTAAGTTCATCTGATTATTTAATGAACTCCCACTTAGATAGACATCCCTCTAGTCATCTAAGTGATACATGATCCGAGTCAACTAGGCCGTGTCCGATCATCACGTGAGACGGACTAGTCATCATCGGTGAACATCTTCATGTTGATCGTATCTACTATACGACTCATGTTCGACCTTTCGGTCTCTTGTGTTCCGAGGCCATGTCTGTACATGCTAGGCTCGTCAAGTCAACCTAAGTGTTTCGCATGTGTAAATCTGGCTTACACCCGTTGTATGCGAACGTTAGAATCTATCACACCCGATCATCACGTGGTGCTTCGAAACAACGAACCTTCGCAACGGTGCACAGTTAGGGGGAACACATCTCTTGAAATTTTAGTGAGGGATCATCTTATTTATGCTACCGTCGTTCTAAGCAAATAAGATGTAAACATGACAAACATCACATGCAAATCATAAAGTGACATGATATGGCCAATATCATCTTGCGCCTTTGATCTCCATCTTCGAGGCGCGGCATGATCACCTTCGTCACCGGCATGACACCATGATCTCCATCATCGTGTCTTCATGAAGTTGTCTCGCCAACTATTACTTCTACTACTATGGCTAACGGTTAGCAATAAAGTAAAGTAATTACATGGCGTTTTTCATTGACACGCAGGTCATACAATAAATTAAGACAACTCCTATGGCTCCTGCCGGTTGTCATACTCATCGACATGCAAGTCGTGATTCCTATTACAAGAACATGATCAATCTCATACATCACATATATATAATTCATCACATCCTTTTGGCCATATCACATCACATAGCATACCCTGCAAAAACAAGTTAGACGTCCTCTAATTGTTGTTGCATGTTTTACGTGGCTGCTATGGGTTTCTAGCAAGAACGTTTCTTACCTACGCAAAATCCACAACGGTGATATGCCAATTGCTATTTACCCTTCATAAGGACCCTCTTCATCGAATCCGATCCGACTAAAGTGGGAGAGACAGACACCCGCTAGCCACCTTATGCATCAAGTGCATGTCAGTCGGTGGAACCTGTCTCACGTAAGAGTACGTGTAAGGTTGGTCCGGGCCGCTTCATCCCACAATGCCGCCGAATCAAGATAAGACTAGTAACGGTAAGCAAATTGAACAAATCATCGCCCACAACTACTTTGTGTTCTACTCGTGCATAGAATCTACGCATAGACCTGGCTCTGATATCACTTTGAAGATCGCTAAGCGGAAGCGTTACAAGAACGCGGTTGATGGAGTCGTACTCACGGCGATTCAAATCGCGGAAGATCCGATCTAGCGCCAAACGGACGGCACCTCCGCGTTCAACACACGTACAGCCCGGGGACGTCTCCTCCTTCTTGATCCAGCAAGGGGAGAGGAGAAGTTGAGGGAGAACTCCAGCAGCACGACGACGTGGTGGCGATGGAGCTCGTGATTCTCCGGCAGAGCTTCGCTAAGCACTACGGAGGAGGAGGAGGAGTTGGAGGAGGAGAGGGTTGCGCCAGGCAAGGGGGTGCAGCTGCCCTCCCACCCCTCACTATATATAGGGGGAAGGGGAGAGGGGACGGCCCCTCTAGATGGATCTAGAGGAGGAGGAGGCGGCCAGGGGAAACCCTAGATGGGTTTGGGCGCCCCCACCCCCTAGGAAACTTGCCCCCCCCAAGCCGGGAGGGGCGGCTGCCCTAGGGGTGGCGCCCCCACCTCTCCTGGTTACGTGAGAGGGGTTGGGAGGGGCGCACAACCCCTTAGTGGGCTGGTTTGCCCCTTCCCCTTGGCCCATAAGGTCCCCCAACGCTTGTCGGGGCCTCCGAAACCCCTTTCGGACATGCTGGCCATAGCCTGGTACCCCCGGAACAATTCCGGACTCCAATACCCTTCGTCCAATATACCGATCTTCACCTCCGGACCATTCCGGAGCTCCTCATCATGTCCGGGATCTCATCCGGGACTCCGAACAACCTTCGGTAACCACATACTATTTCCCATAACAACTCTAGCGTCACCGAACCTTAAGTGTGTAGACCCTACGGGTTCGGGAACCATGCGGACATGACCGAGACACCTCTCCGGCAAATAACCAATAGCGGGATCTGGATACCCATATTGGCTCCCACATGTTCCACGATGATCTCATCGGATGAACCACGATGTCGGGGATTCAATCAATCCCGTATACAATTCCCTTTGTCTATCGGTATGTTACTTGCCCGAGATCCGATCGTCAGTATCCCTGTACCTTGTTCAATCTCATTACCGGCAAGTCTCTTTACTCGTTCCGTAATGCATGATCCCGTGACTAACTCCTTAGTCACATTGAGCTCATTATGATGATGCATTACCGAGTGGGCCCAGAGATACCTCTCCGTCATACGGAGTGACAAATCCCAGTCTCGATTTGTGCCAACCCAACAGACACTTTCGGAGATACCTGTAGTGCACCTTTATAGCCACCCAGTTACGTTGTGACGTCCAAAGCATTCCTACGGTATCCGGGAGTTGCACAATCTCATGGTCTAAGGAAACGATACTTGACATTAGAAAAGCTCTTAGCAAACGAATTACACGATCTTGTGCTATGCTTAGGATTGGGTCTTGTCCATCACATCATTCTCCTAATCATGTGATCCCGTTATCAATGACATCCAATGTCCATGGTTAGGAAACCATAACCATCTATTGATCAACGAGCTAGTCAACTAGAGGCTTACTAGGGACATGTTGTGGTCTATGTATTCATACATGTATTACGGTTTCCAGTTAATACAATTATAGCATGAACAATAGACAATTATCATGAACAAGGAAATACAATAATAACCATTTTATTATTGCCTCTAGGGCATATTTCCAACACTTTGGTCCTATATGACTTTGCTAATTGTTGGTGTGTTTGTGTGTGCGTGTGTTGGTGTTGGCTATGTGCATCCTAGCTATGCAGAAGTCGGGTGTGTGCTCATTATATTATGTATCCTCCTGATGCTTGATTTTGAGCCAATAAAATCCATCATTTGTCTAAAAAATGCATGACATAGGCATTTGCATGTGCAAACTTATTTAGGCTTTTCGTGTTTTTCAAATTTCCCTTGAATACGCGCTTCCAGGATGAAGTGTGTAAAGGCCCCCATACTAGATCCCCTCATATTTTGAGTCAAACTTTGACCACCAATTTGACCGGGAAATATGAGTTATACTTATATAATGCTGGAAACATCTTTTGGGGTGTATAACTTGTATTTTCTTAGTTAAATCGGTGGTCAAAGTTTGACCTAAAATACGAAAGGCCATATACAACGGACTAGAAGGAGTACTAAACTATAGCCTAGGTACGTATATCTACACAAATTGTACCAACTTGCAAGTTAAGATCTATGTCATTCATGTCACAAGTTGCCTTCGACTTCAAGATATGTTGACTTTCTTTTTGGGTTGGATCTCAGTGGAGAAGAGATACTAAATTACTTAGACTATGTCTGCCAGTTTCAGACTTGTTTTGGCAAATGTAGGTATGCATATTTTGGTTGGACACAATAACATAATTAGTAGGATGAACCGAAACAGACATATTGCAATGCATTATATATGTTGAATATCTGGAAAGTAACAAAAAATACTTTACCCTACAATTTTGATCTTGCACAATACCCTTGAAATTCGTCAACCAATTTCTGCACAAAACGATATACTTTGTCGAAAATCCGCTTCTGAGCCCAAGCTCATCTGCACCCGCGCTGACGAAAAAAATCAAAACATATACATTTTTTTTAAAACACATTCCAATTTTTTTTTGCATGGTTGATAATTTGGTGCATGAGGTCCGCTCCAATTTTCAAATCATTTGGACATCTGAGCAGTTCTCGGCAAAAAAGACAACTTCAAGGTATGTAAAAAAGTTTACTGTTCATGCACTGTTTTGCCTTGATTTGTCTTTTTTGCCGACAGCTGCTCAGATGTCCAAATGATTTGAAAATTGAAGATGATCTCACGCACTAAATTTTCTACCATGCAATTTTTTTTGGGAATTTTTTGTGATTTTTTTCTGACTGGGTGCAGATGAGACTGGGCACCGAAACGCTGCACCTGCAATCATACTTTGTGCATTTCTTTTTGGTGTGCATGTTAGGTTTGTCTTAAGTCAAGAATTTGGAAGTTTGAACAAGTTTATAGAAAAATTTACCTACATTACAAGACCAAATCAATATCATTAGATCCTTCATGGAATATATTTTATATTGTATTTAATGTGCATCGTAGACGTTGATATTTTTAATATAAATTTGATCAAACTTTACAAAGTTTTGACTTAAGATAAAATAATATGTGGAGTAAAAACAATGAAGCAATACTAAGGTGATGGAAGATTTATTTACTTATTTTTATTTCCTTGCGGGTGAAAGGTGGTGGAGGATTGAAAGCTATAGCAATGCAAAACAGCAAAATGAGCCCTTTCCAAAGTTGTTTTTAGTTAGCACCACCCCTCCATGGAAATGCAAGGTAGTAGAATTTTTAATCTCGAGAGAGGGGTTTGCCCTTTCAGATGTACCAAGGCCCAAGGGTAACCCCTCCGATCGACAAAACAACTCCCCTGCATGCCATGCTCTGGCTCTAGCCTAATATATACAGAGTAAGCCATGTCGTGCACAGTACTTCTATGGATTTGTCATAGGGTTTAATCAAAGCACGATTTCAACCATGTCTATACACTCAAACTAATACTCCTAGGTAAGATCGAGCTTGTCCTGTGGAATCCAATCGAAGAGCCGTGCCTCGTCAACTTGAGTGATTAAGTCAACTTGTAATGGCGTATTGGCGTGGACCGTGCCCGGTCAAGATGCGTAGTAGTAACATGCATGTATGCATGCTTTGCGCAGATCTCAACGTGTAGTTTACGTAGACACTAGACAGTAACACATCTACGCACCTTTCAGTGATGGCTACCAAGTAGCACGTCGAGCTGGTTGTCTATAAAGAAGCGTCACCGGCTCCTTCGTAGAGTACACCAGTTACAGTTCTCTCGAGTTTCTTCTCTAGCTAGCTCTAGCCTACCTTCGCTTGCCGTGTCGACGGCGCGATGGCTTCAGGTGCAGCCGCTCTCACTCTGAGGCTGGCCGCCGTCGCTGCCGTCCTCGCCCTGCTGGTCATACCCTCCTTGGCACGCTGTCCGTCCCTTGGTCCAGCACCACCACCATCACCACCGGCGCAGCCGCCGCCACCACCACTAGAGGCGATACCACCACCACCACCGGCACAGGCGCCACCGCCACCACCGGAGGCGATACCACCACCACCGCCGCCGCAGGCGCCGCCACCACCACTAGAGGCGATACCACCACCACCACCGGAGGCGACACCACCGCCACCACCGGAGGCGATACCGCCAGCGCCCGTGCCGGATCCACCTCGGCCATGCAATATCTGTAGCAGAGAGTGCTACCCGGCGTGCACAGCGGCCAAAGCCGCTCTGCCAGATTCCAAGGCCTGCGACGAGAAATGCCGCAACGAGAAGAGCCGCTGCGACAAGTGCACGATCCCGAAGATCGAGGAGTGCACGGCCAAGTGCAACGGCAGCTGTGACTGCCACACCGAAGTCTACAAGTCATGCAGCGACGACTGCCTCTTCCCAGAATGCAGCCCCTGCATGACCATCCGTCAATTTCAAATGAAGGATTGCAGGCACCAGTGCAACATCGACTACTGCAACGGCAATAAGTGCTGGTGACCATAGGCCATGCGGTTGTACTCCATGCTCAACTCTATCTGCTTGTGCACTTGTCTACGTACGTATGTACCTACTGTATACACGTACGGGAGGACCTGGCAATAAAAAAATATTATGCAATCAATTTCACTATCGTTCCTGTTAGAGTTGTGTCGAATATTATTGTACAATTTAGGTTACGGTTGGATCAGTAGAAAAACGACATTTAGTACCGGTTCGTAAGGACTTTTAGTCCCGGTTCTGGAACCGGCACTAAAGGGTGGGGACTAAAGGTCCCCCCTTTAGTCCGGGTTCAACACGAACCGGGGCCAAAGGCCCACCACGTGGCACAAGCTCGCGCCGTGGACTAAAGGATTTTTTTTATTTTTTTGAAAAAAAACTGATTTTCAATTTTCTGAATTATTTGACGATTTAGTCTCTAATCACCCCTCATAACTGCTCAAGTGTACATGCCGGCCGGTCACCCATCCTCTCCCTACTCCAGCCTGAGCACATTTAACTTCCGAGTTCTATTCCCCCTAGTTTTCAAGTCTGCACTTGTTGTTTTGCTGACAATAGTAAGCTGTCAATCCTATTAACCCTCAGGAGTTTAGCTTGAGCATGAAGTGACACGTTTCACTGTTTGAATTTGAAACTATTATTCTAAAACACAATAATTATTTAGTAACACTAATATTTCCTGAATAAATAGTTTGACCATAGTTTGATCAGATTTGACCAAAATTCAAAAAAACTAAAATAATTATTTAGTAACACTAATATTCTTGAATAATTATTTAGTAACACTAATATTTCTTGAATAATTAGTTTGACCACAGTTTGACCAGATTTAACCAAAATTCAAAAAAACTGAAATTTGAGCATAACTTTTTTTCCTTTCAGAATTTGAGGATTCTAAAAATTTGCAAAACGGCCTACTTCTTTCAAATTCGGATGCCGATTTTCGTGCTGAACATTTTGATATATTATACTTTTTTTTCGACGTCATATGCAAAAGATATAGTCGTTTTACTTTTTCATAACATTTTTTTGCAAAACATGTCAAAATTTATGTTTTTAAATTTCCGTAACTACTAGATGTAATAACATAACTAAATCTCGAAGGATTTTAATTTTTGAAGTTTTTATGATTTTTTGTTTTTTTCAGCATTGAAAAGGCGATACGCGGCGGGGGGGGGGGGGGGGGGGGGGGTAGAGATGGAAAATTGCCCTATAGTGTCGGTTTGTGTCTCGACATCGTATGCAAAAAATATAGTCGTTTTATTTTTTCATAACACTTTTCTGCAAAACATGTCGAAATTTATGTTTTTAAATTTCCGTAACTACTAGATTTAATAACATAACTAAATCTCGAAGGATTTTAATTTTTGAAGTTTTTATCATTTTCTTTTGTTTTTTTCAGAACTGAAAAGGCGATAGCGGGGGTAGAGATTGAAAATTGCCGTATAGTGCCGGTTTGTGTCTCAAACCGGGACTATAGGTTAAGACCCCTTTAGTGCCAGTTTGTGACACAAACCGGGACTATAGGTTAGACCTTTAGTGCCGGTTTGTGTCACAAACCGGCACTAAAGGGGCTCGTGGGGCCCCAGCCTGACGCCAGCCTGCCACCACCCCTTTAGTACCGGTTCGTGGCATGAACCGGTACTAAAGGTTCAACACGAACCGGGACTAATGCATAGCCGTTCGAACCAGGACTAATGGTACCATTAGTACCGGGCCAAAAACGAACTGGGACTAATGTGTCTCACATAAGGTATTTTCTCTACTAGTGGTACTTGGAGTCGTACGGTGTGTAGACATGATATGGAGTCGTGTCCAAGTAGGACATTTGTATCCTAGGCCCCTCATATATAGTGGGGTAGACACATGATATAACCTATGCCAACATAATAGCACGGACACGCAGGGGAAGCCAGCGGCGTGTGTCGGCGGCCGGGGTGCGGTATTGTAGCGGTGTCATGGGGAGGTGCGCCTGTAGTCAAGCCCCGGGGATGTAGCCATGATGGTGAACCTCGTTAAAAAATCTCGGTGTCGTGCTTGTGTGATTGCTTGGTCCTCGGTAGATCGACGAAGTGCTTCGGATTTATTCTAACAAGTAGTATCAGAACTAGGTTATGAGGAGGTTGCTGAATAGTTGATCTAGAGGATGGATCGTCGTTAGTTTGGTGCGAAGACGGTATGCAAAGAAATCAGTATCGATGTCAAGGACGATCGATTGGGAATTCTTATGCGAAAGCCGTTGGATCGCTGCGATCAGACGAGATTGAAAAGAGCAATCGGGACATCGCGGCGTGTTTCTCGGTGAGATCGGATTATTCCTATCGAGAGCGCGTGCGATCGTGGCACGTAACACGGACAAAGCTCGCAAGGTGAGCCAGTAGCTGGAAGCAGCAAGGCGCGCAAGCAAAGCGCTAGGGCAGGTGGCTCGGCCGGTGAAGGCACATGCGACTGGTGGTTCGTGCGTCGGCTGACACGGCGAGAATGGATCGAGATTGGTCGAGTCTTGGTGGCGGTTCGAGATGGATCTGCCGACTGGTCGTGTAGCGCGGGGATGCCCAAGTATGTGTGGTCCAAGGCGAGGTGGCCTTGGACGGCCAGGATGGTGGCTAGGCCCATGTGCGACGGCTGCTAAGCCCAAGCTGGTGTGGGGGCCGATCGGTCGAGGCAACAGGCTGGGCATTTCCTAAACGGCGCCCGTTCCGCCCGTTACAGGCTTGGGCGCAAACTGAGGCACACCCCCGCGATGCTCTGGGCCGGCCCATCTAACGTGTTATAGGCATAGGAGTCAAACCAGCTACCTCCTGCATCAAGAAACGCTAGTCTAACCACTCGGCCGCCGGGCAAGATCTGGTTACCATTTACTTTTTTCTTCTACTAGCACATAAGCCCGTGCGTTGCAGCGGGAGATAAAGTAGTATGCATTTAAAGTTAGTGAGAATTATATGTGCAAGCAAAATCCTGTGTGCACACGAAAAAAGAACATTTAGCTTCCCGGTTTCGCCGCGTGTGAAGGAATCAATCCGCTATTTTTCCATTCATTGATCGAGGGCATTTAAGAGTTTTATTACGTCATCGTACGCCAGAGAATGCCCATGAGTTATTCAATCTACTTTTCCTTTCAATCCTTTCAATCGATGGGACTTTAATGTATGAACTTTCTGAATATTCCAGGAAACATGAACAATTTTTTAAATCCTGAACAGTTATTTGAAAATTATGTACACTTTTGGGAAAACGTGAACAAAATATGAAAGGGACATCTTTTAAAATTCACAAACATTTTCTGAATCACCAACTTTTTTATAATAAACATGAGTACTAGTTGAATTTATGAACATTTTTTGAAATGGGAACTTGTGTTGAAAATTCATAAGATTTTTATGAAATGCGTATCTTTTATAAACGAACAATATTTTTAATTGTGAAAATTTTCACTAAAACAAGAATATTTTTTGAATTTGGAGAATTTTTTGAAATGCAATTTGTTTTTAGAAATGTCGAACAATTTTGAAAAACAATAAATATTTTTTGAAAAAATGAGGAACCTTTTTCAAGTTCCGATTTTTTAAAAAAAATAAACAAAATTTTTGGAATTCTGAACATTTTCCAAAAAATAATTTTTAGTTATGATTTTTTTAGAATTTTAATTTACGAATTAAATTGTAAAAGAAAAATAAACCTAGAAGGGAAAAATAGATAGGGAAAGGAGAATAAAAATAAAAGTAAAACACAGAAAAAAAGAAAATAGGCCAGCCCATTATAGGTTGTCCTGTGTGAAACTCCAACTTATTGGTAGGCCCGTGCGAAAAAAAAATTCCCAGCGGCATGGGCAGAAATATATGTGGGCTGGCTTCACTGGCCCACAGCTCCCGGCCCACGTATGAAAATTCTTTTTCTAGCAGATAAACGCATAAGAATTTAGTACCACCTCGGATATGAAAAAAAATTCGACGGTGAATGGATGAAAAAATTGGCGAAACGCACCTTGCTTTATCATATATATATATATATATATATATATATATATATATATATATATATAATTCGTTCTTCTTCCTTTTCCCTTTTTTAGTTTTTCCTTTGTTAAATTTTCATTTTTTTCTTCGTCTTGGTGCGATGAATCGGTTTGCAAATACATGGACGTTTTCTTCAAATCGATGAACTTTTCTCAAAAGCGATGAACATTTTTTGAATTTCGATGAACTTTTGTTCAAATTCAAATAACTGTTTTTCAAATTTTATGAACTTTTTTTTGGAATTTTTACGAACTTTTTCCAATGTCGATAAACTTTTTCAGATTTGATGAATTTTTTTCAATTTCTATGAACTTATTTTCAAATTTGATTAACTTTTTTCGACTTTTTTGTAAACATTTTTCAAAATCGATGAACTTTTCTTAAGTGCATGAACTATTTCAAAATTCGTGAACTTTTTTCAGAATCAATGAACCTTTTTTTAATTTTGATGAACCTTTTTTAAATATGTGAACTTTTTCTCAAGATTTGTGAACTATTTTTCAAATGGATGAACCTTTTTCAAAATTGATAGACATTTTTCTCAAAATCATGAACTTTATTTCAAAACAACTGAACTTTTCTGTAATTCGTGAACCTTTTCCAAAAAAATTCAAAAAAATTAAATCAAACCGCTACAGTAAACGTTTGCGGGGGTACAAATGTACTTAAAAAGTTCTTGCTGTAGTTTGTTAGTAGCACGTGTTAGGTCAGGTGGTAAGTCTTAATGGTTCGCTGTTGTCAACGCGTGAGTTTGATCCTCGCCAAGGACCTCTTTTTCGCGCTTCCTCTGTAGCGATTGAAGTTTGCTGGACCGGCCCAGTCTAATCGCCTTCGGGCGCCAGTACGAGAACCGACGGTGAGAGTGCCGGTTAGGAGCTCCCCGGACTGGCTGGTACGCACTGCAGGAGCTGCTGGTGGGTAGTGGTGCAGCCACGCATGTACGAACTGCTGGTTGTGTCACGTTCGTGAGATTTCTTTGGACAAAAAGAAAGTAGTCTGCACATGGTGATGGTATTTACGTGGCATGGATAGCAACATGAAAGGCAATGACATTGGGAGTTGTGAGGCACATGCTTGAGGCGTGTTTGGTTGCCTGCATGAGGCTCAACCAGGCCCGCGCGGGAAGAAAATGGCCTGTTTGGTTGGCTGCATACACTGTTGGGCCTGCATGGCACGATGTTTAAAGCACTCCTGGCCTGGCTCCCTGGGAACGCTCGAATCGACAGTTTCTCCAGAGCCAGGCCCGAGCGATGCACGTGGGCTGCGGCGGCAGCACGCGCGTGGCCACGCTCGAGAAGCCGCGTTGCTTCCCGAACCGCCGGCAGTTATTAGCCTCACCGCCCCTCACCGCTCCCTCTCCCAACTCTCACCGGCGCCGGCGGATCGGAGGAGAGCAAGAAGACCACCGGACTCCATCACCGGCGAGCGGATCATCACCTGGCCCGCGGCAATGCGGTAAGCACTTTTCTGTTCGTCATGCACTACTTTTTCACGTTCGATCCGCCGGTAGATTCGATCCACGACGGAGAGGGGAATGGGGAACAGAGGTAGATAAGCATGGGAGGTCATACTAGTTCATACGAGTTCATACTAGTTCATGCAAGATCAGAATAGAGGTAGATGCGGATGGATTAGAAGGGGGATTGGGGGTACACAACAGACACTAGCTAACCGCGGCGGCCGTCACCGGCGTGCGGAGCGGCAGGTCGAGTAGCTGGCCTTCATCTTCTTGTCCATCGCCGTGCGGGGCGGCGGGTCGTTGTCGCTCTCGGAGGAGTCGAGGTCAATCTGCCAGGTACGACGGCCTGGCTCACTGGCATCTGCACCGGTTCTTCCTCCTCCTTAGGCTCCCCACCGATGACCGCCGGTGGCACGATTGCCATCTCCCAGTACATTGCGGCACAGTGGTCATTAGGAGCCCAGTAGTTCTTTTACTTGGACCACTGCTTTCTCTGTTTAGTGTCTTCAGAGACGGCCTGATTCATGGCCCAACGAATCATGTCGACTGCCATCGCGCCCTGTGCTGGGTTAGGAATCAGCGTCTTCAACTCTTGTGCAGTGGCCCTCATGAGCACCGCATCAGATTCCTTCTGCATGTCAAGCATGGAGCCGAAGTTCGAGCGCACCTCCATGGTGTTCTCGAACTTGGTGTGGTCACCAGCCGACCATCCGAGGAAGAAGGCCCTCCAGCCAATAGCCCAAGGGAAGGGGTTGGCGTTGGAGCTGGAGCTGGAGCTCATGGCGATGGAGAGGAGGAAGGTTGATAGTGAGAGAAGAGAGGGGTGGGTAAGAGTGGTGGTGAGGGTGAGTAAATATAGGCGCGATGGAGAGGAGGAAGAGCGACAGTCATGCCGTTCTAACTACATGCTCTTCAATAAGCCATGAACTCTATGTTGTGCCCGACTCCATGAATTGTGTGCAGATCGAGGAGAGCAATGAGATGGGCATGGAGGTGCTCCCGAGCGTTGACAAAAAGGGCAAGCAGTCGGTTCATCCAATGCCCGAGGTGGTGATGCCGCCCACCGTCGAGGAAGAACCAAAGACGCCAACGGTTGGCGACGACGAGCGCATGGAGGAGCCCTCCCCAGCAGAAAGCGCCGCAACTACGGCCACTACCATGAGGAGGGTGGCCCAACTCACTTCTACAAGGTCATCCTTGTACCGAAGCTTGAGTGCATCCCCATGCCCCTGGACTTCACCAAGCACTTCGTCGCGGTGCCGATGGAGTTCAAGCTGAGGAACAACACCGGCTGTTCCTGGAGGGTGACAGTGAAGTTGATGAACGGCAGGATGACCCTGGTTCAGGGTTGGGCCACCTACGCCGTCGTTCATCAGATCAAGATCGGTTACATGGTGACGTTCAAGCTCCTGACTCCCAACACCCTCAAGGTCATCATCTTCGACGACGATGGCATTGAGGTGGTCAACAAGTGCGGGAAGCATGACGAAGCCTTCCCCGCCAAGGACTAGGGTCGGGGCACCACCTTCCTAATTACTATCGAGTCTGCTTTATGGTTTATGCGTTGAACGGTTTGAACTATCGTTATGATGTGTGGTACTATGTTATCTGAACTATGCTGTTAAGCAGCTGATGCTCTGTTTATGCTCTGCTCTGCTTATGATGTGTGGTACATGGTTGTGCCGAAGTGTGCTGGTAACCTCACTGAGGGAGTCCTGGATTAAGGGGTCCTCGGGTGTCCGGGCTATGTGTTATGGGCCGGACTGGTGGGCCGTGAAGATAAAAGGTAGAAGACCTTCCCCCGTGTCCGGATAGGACTCTCCTTTGCGTGGATGGCAAGATTGGCGTCTGGATGTATAGTTTCCTTCTTGTGTAAACCAACTATGTACAACCCTGGGTCCCTCCGGTGTCTATATAAACCGGAGGGTTTAGCCCGTAGAGGCTATCAGAATTCATATAGGCTAGCCATCTAAGGTTTAGCCATTATGATCTCGAGGTAGATCAACTCTTGTAACCCCTATACTCATCAAATCCAATCAAGCAGGACGTAGGGTTTTACCTCCATTAAGAGGGCCCGAACCTGGGTAAACATTGTGTTCCCTGTGTCCCTTGTTACCTTCGATCCTTAGACGCACAGTTCGGGACCCCCTACCCGAGATCGGTCGGTTTTGACACCGACATTGGTGCTTTCATTGAGAGTTCCGCTGTGTCGTCGATAGAAGGCTCGATGGCTCGTTCAATCATCAACGACGTTGGTGTTGCCGGGCAAACTTTCCTTCCTGGCCAGCTTTTTGTGTTTGGTGGCTTCGCTCTGCGCGCCAATTCGATTGGTCACCTTGAACAGATCGACAGCTACGCCCTGGTCATCAGATCAGATTCGAGAGCCTGAACTACGTTGCCGATATCCGAGGAGACATGATCTTCGAAGGGTTCTCGGCTTCGGCCACTACCCCTCCTCTCCAAGGAGGAAACCCATCGGATGCGTCATCAAGCCCCACTCAAGGACCAAATATCACCCATGCCTTGGCCATAGATCTAGAGCAGATTATCTCACCCGAAGATGAGAGTTTAGAACCCACCGGACTCTCTCCTGCCAGGGAGCCCTTTGCCGAAGACCCAGAGGTAACTATGTCTTCGGCGAGCCGGGAGTCAAGAAGGACTCTCCTTGTCATCGGAGAGCCGAACTTGCCTCTAGATGCCAATGCCGAACTCTCAAGGTCTGCGTCTAGTGAGCACAGCCTGGTAGAATCTGCCATGCCCAGCCCCGCAGGCCCTCAGCTCCCGGTCCGGCCTTCGCCCATAAGCGAGGCCTTGGACTTAATGCGATCCCTCGCCATTACGGAAGTATCGCTTCCAAACCAGGCCCAGCCCGAACTAGGGGCTGAACGCAGGGAATTTTGCTTCCCACCCACCACCCACTTGGTAGCCACTGTCGAAGACTTAACCAACATGTTCGACTACGCCACCGAAGACATCGACAACATGGACGACGATGCCGGAGACAAACCAGACCAAGACCCGCCCTTCACCGGGCGTTGGAAGGCCACCTCCACATATGATGTGTATATGGTAGATACACCTAAAAAAGATGACAACGATGGCGGGAAGGATCCGAGTGAGGATAAGCCCGTCGAGGCACCACCAAAACGTCGACATCAACGGCGCCGCTCAAAATCATGCCGTGGAAAGGAAAGTAATACCGGCACCGGAGACAACAACACTCCGGACGACGCCGAAGATCCCGAAGACCCTGTCGAGCCGACGTCGGAACAGGATGAACGGGAAGTTAACCCCGACGAACCCATCAAGAATGACGATTCGGAAGATAGTAATTATTTACCGATCTCCGAGGAGGATGTAAGCCTTGGCAACGATGATTTCATCATGCCAAAGGAGCCCCTCGAGCAAGACCGCTTTAAGCGATGGCTAATCGCCACTTCAAGGAGCCTTAAAAAGAAACATCAGCATCTCCAAGCTGAACAGGATACGCTCAATGACAGATGGACTTAGATCCTAGCCGCCGAAGAATACGGCCTCAAGCGCCCAACAAAGAGCTATCTGAAGCGCAGGCTATTACCACAATTTGACGATAAGGCGCTTGAGCCAATACTGCCAAGATATAACCCAGCTGACGAACCTGACCGACCACACTACAAAAAAAAAATACACTTCCGTGATGATACGTGTTTGTCACAGTAGGTCACGTTTTCTGTCATGCATGTACATCCATGACAAATTTATGACAGAATCAAGATAGTCATACCTGTGCTGTTGTAGAAGTGTTCCATGACATTACCAAAATTATCATCACGGAAGTGTCCACTTCCATGATGATAAATCGCGCGTCACAGAAGTGCTTTCGTCAAGGGTGACCGACACGTGGCATCCACCGTAACAGAACGCCGTTAAGCTATCGGGTCCGGTTTTGGATCCGATAACCCGTTAACAGCCCCGACCAATGGGAATTTTCCACGTGTAAAATCATCATTGGCTGGAGGAAACACGTGTCGGCTCACCGTTGTGACAGATGTCATCCACTCATTGGACCCAAAGCGCCTATGATACGTTGACACGTGGCATGGCCCAACAGAGGCCCATTCGTGTGAAAAGGCCGGCCCATTTGACTTGGTCAAAAGGTGGCGGGCCGGCCCACGACAAGCCTGTTAACGGCCTGTTCGCATATTTACAGCCCGCTATCCCAGGGCCCGTTTACGGCCTATCCGAATTAGGCCCAGTACCGTCATGTGGGCCGTCCAATATAATTCCAGCCCATTTTAACTTCCGGCCCATGTATGGCCCATGACGTCTTTCGGCCCATATGAGGCCCTTAGTAACCCTCGACCCCTTAACGGCCCGTGGTAAAACTGGCCCGTAATGAACAGTGTATCACTTTATACCCATTAACGTCCCATTATTCCGTTGGGCCGTTTCCAGCCCATGATATCTTTCGTCCTTCTCAGGGCCCATTTATTCTTGGGCTCATTTCCAGCATTCGGTTACTTACGGCCCGTTACTGTCATTTTCTGCTTGTGGGCCAAATTCAGCCCGTGGTTACAGTCGGCCCGTTTGTGGCCCGTTAATACGTTGGGCCGTTTTCATGTCGAAAAAAACCCGTTGGGCTGTTTTCATAGAGTTATCAAATACGGCCAATAAATGGCCCGTTATTGTCCACGAATAGTACGACCCATGATTGGCGAAATGATGATACGCCCCGTAGAAGGCCCATGGATCCTACGGCCCGTAAAAGGCCCATGGATCGTACGGCCCGTAGAAGGCCCATGGATCCTACGGCCCGTATAGAAGGCCAATGGATCCTACGGCCCGTAGAAGGCCCATGGATCATACGGCCCGCAGGAGGCCCATGGTTACAACAGTCCGTGTGTTGCCATGTTTATTTTGGCCTAGTTTCCAAAAATAGGTTATTGTGGCCACTAGAAAAACACAGAAAAAGAACTGCAGTGACTACAAGCAAACAACTAAAGAAGACAATAAGGAAATAAATAAGCAAGCAATTAACGCTAGCCTATTACCGCTATTACACATATTACATCCACTGGGCATCAAAGTTCGCCACCAGTGCAAATATAGGGAACAAAGCAGCATATTACATACACTGGCCGTCAAAATTGGCCACCAGTGCAAATAAACGCGGCAGCAAAACAAGAGCATAACTGAAACAACTTCATAAGAGCTCAAGAAACGTGGTATCCACCATGCTGGCAATAAGCTTAGCAAGCTTATTAGCTTTGTCCTGTTTGGCGCTAAAATCCTCCAACGCTTGCTGTTGCACCAGAAAGTATGCATCTGAATGCTCCAGGGACTTCCGCAGTCCTTCCGCTTCTTGTCGCAGCACAGCTGATCGATGTCTTTCAGCTTGTAGTTGAGACTCAAGAAACCGAACTGATTCAGACAGTGAGTTTGAATAGCTTGTGCAAGCGGTAGTGGCCAGTAACTCCAACACTAAACCAAGACAGGACTTTGGGGTTGTCTCACTGTCTTCGAGATAGTCTTCCTTAGCTGTTTTATCAGCTTTGTTGGAGACCAACAAGGATGTGTCACTATCCTGAACCTTATCTGCATTACTTCCTTTACCATTGCTTAATAAGGCACTCTTCCCCAATATTCTGTCAGCATTCTAAAAGAAGAAACAAGCAGACACATAACAGTTTAGCATGTACTAGTATATGAAACTCATTTCGGTGAACCAGTTCATTAGTAAGGTGGACATGATTAAACTACCAAGTCTTCTATTGCCAAGTACTAGTACATAATAAAAGCATCAAACAAACATATATCTATGTCCTATGGTCACTGCATTGTCTTGCCAAATCAAAATAGAGACACGGTTCAAATCATATCAGTTCAAGACAAAGCAGCACTGAAGGAATACAAAGCGTGGGAAACTACACGGCACAACAAGATTTCAGATGGGGTACCACGGGTCTACATGTACAACAACACTATTGGCTCTGTTGTGATGCTAGTAATGTGCATGATATGAGAAGTCAACTGTATACACAATTGAAATTGAAATCAACAGAGCTATTGATAAGAGCAAGCCTGTTAAAGAAACATGCATGCGTGAACATACCTGCTGTGCCATTGCAGTTTCGATTGGATACTTCAATTTAAAAATAAGTTTGTATGAGTAAATGCAGTGATACAAGAGCAAAGCAGTATGCACGATAGCAATCATAGTTAAAAAAGGCGCGCCTAAGAGAGCGCGTAAGTGCGCCTAGGCTCTAGGCATTGGCGAAACGCATTGCGCATAACTACGCTTAATCTGTGCATAACTGCGCATAAGCATGCGCTTTGGTCAGTAAAGCGCAAGGCGGTGGCAAAACGCACAATTAACGCCTAGCGCTTTTTTGAACTATGATAGCAATGGAATCTTAAATTAGAACAGTTGTTCTTCAGGTTTAGGCACTTGTTCTACATGAACAGAGTACAGTAAGACGCAAGAATATAGTACTTAAAAATAGAAAATGAGCTCATAGACCTTACCACATTCTTGGTTCGGGACCAGTACAGAACAAGGCATTTCCAGTCATCGTCCAGTAAATGTGTCTCAGGAGAACGTAAGGGAATTTGATGAGTTTCTTTGCCGGTGAAGTACGTTTTCTTCAGGTAATTCCGATACTGCCACCAAGCATTCTTGAAGATAGCAGAGGTATTAGCACAGGTTACCTCATCCTGAGTTTCCAAATCGGTCCTTCTCTATAGAGAAAAATGGGAAAATTTGCTGTATTATAACCATCATGGAGGTAGGATGTATGGGACAAAGCCAAAGTAATTGCCATGAATAACATTACTTACACATAACTCCTGGACAAACACCTGCAACTGGCATTTTCCTTCATCTTCAGTATAATATTTCCAAGATGGGAAGATACGCACATACGATTTAACAACATCAAATGCGATAGATGCTAAACTACGACTAGCTGGTTGTGCTTCCTCCACAGGAATAGGCGTACTAACTGGTGGAGTTGGGGTTCGCCGTGGTAGTACTGGCCCTTTGGGCACTGGAGCTGCCTTACTAACTGCTCTTGTTTGGGAGCTCTGTGGTGGAGATGGTGCTGTGTCAACAGGAACTGGGTTACTATCTGCTGGGGTTGGGGTTAGATTGGGTGAAGCTGGTTCTCTGTCCATCGCAGTAGGGGTACAATCTGCGAGAGTTTGGGTTATGTGTGGTAGGGCTGGTTCTCGTGCATGTACAACCGGGGTGCTATCTCCACCAAGAGGTAGCACTGTTTTATTTGAAGACCGTGTTTTTAGTCCGCTAGATGCTGGCATCACCCGCTCCAATTCAAATGGCTGATAAACAGGAAACATAGTTGAATGTACAGACATTGTATGAGAGACAGATGCAATAGATAGTGTGGAAAAAAGAGGGCATGAAATAGTTGACATGTATATTGTTTAACTAAAATGGATAGCATGACATAATTTCACATATATGATGTCTATCTAAACTGGATAGCATAGCATAACATAATTCAAAGATATGATGAATAACTAAACAGGATCGCATGACATAATTCACCTACATGTTATCTAAGTAATCAGGATCGCATCATTTAATTCACATATGTGATTTATATGCTAAACAGAGGGCATTAGATATGATGTCTGAACTAAGAACATGGTGTTGAATATTGTGTATATGATGTCTAATCTATGCAATGCAAGACACCATATGCATGATATGAGCAGTATAACCGTGCCAAGTTAGAGCATACACCTCGGTGGGGAATAGGACTGGTCATCTGTCTCTGAATCCATCTCTGAGGAGCTATCGGGACCCAACAAGAGATCTGCTTCGACAGGTAGCACTGTCTGCTCTGAAGGCCTTGTTTTCACTCCAGATTTTTCAATCTCCCACCCAAATGGCTGATTCACAGGAAGAGTAGTTTAATGTACAAACATTGTCGACAAATGGAAATGTAATGAAGAAAAGGATGGGCAAGATATCATTCAAATATATGATGCCTGGTTAAACAGGATGGCATTGCACATTTCACGTATATTATGGCTGGCTAAAAGACATGAGACTGCACAATTCCCATATATGATATAGAAACTAAACAGGTGGCATTACAGAACATGTCTAAACTAAGAAGATGACATATATGATTTCAAAAGTAGGCACTGCAAGGCAACATATGCATGATATGACTAACATCATCATGCCAAGGTAGAGCAAACACCTTGGGGGGTAAATAGGAGTGGTCAGCGGCGTCTGAATCCGCCTCAGAACAGATATCTTCTTCTGGATTACAATCTGGAGAGGGGTGGGGAGGGTTTGCCATTGAACCCACCATGGAACGATGTCTGCATGACATTGTATTGCCGCGCAAAACTCTTTTCTTTTTCTCTACATGTTCAGCATGACTGTGTACAATATCTGACATGCATACGAAAAAAATATGGTGAGATTATGTAAGGAGAGCATGCAGAAATTTAGAGTGATGGTAACAACGAGTGGATGGATCCAAAAATAATGATAGCAAGCTGGTGATTGCTTTAATTTAATAAAAAGACAGATGATGATTGCTTTACTATTTGTTTCCCACCCAAGATGAACAACATAGGCATATCCTAGGTGAACCAGATATTAGACAGAGATACTATTCATTTCTTCCTCGATATGTGCCCCACAACTAATTTAGAACCCAAGTTTGAACATTAATTTGGACCTGACTTGGAGTCCAAGAGGTGAACACGATGATAAAGTAGCAGGTAATTTTAAGCAATGCATAACATAAGCCGAATCAAAAGAGTGCGACCTCTCTTGTGGACCCGTGTACTCCTCAGGTTCATCTGCTGAGTCGATGATGGTGATGCCGTTGCGGTGGGTGCCGGCGGCAGGGAAGGAGATCTGAGGCGGTGAAAGACGGTCAGGAGTCGTGATGTCTGGTTTGGTGGATGTTTCTGTCGATGGAGCACCTCAGGTGAGGTGGACGACATCGCGGCAGGAGCAGGACAAACCTCACAAAGTTCCGTTCAACACCTACCTGTAACTGAAGTAATTCTATAAGGGCTCATTTGGCTTGCATGATTCTAAAAACGCAGGGATAGGAAAAACACCGGAATAGGATAGGAATGCACATGGTAAATAGAGCATTTGTAAACACAGGACTTCTGTCAACTTGCGTGTTTGGTTTACTGGAATTAGAAGAGCATAGGAATGCAAAGAAACATGGCCAAATAAAGTGAAACCATATGAAAGCGTGTACAGTTAGAATGTTATTCTGCCACTAATGCACTTGGTCTTGTTTTCATGCATAGGATTTTTAAAAGTAGGTCCAGGTGGATGTTTTGCTTCATTCCTTTCAACAAAATGCATGAATAATTGAATAGTAGAATGCCATTGGAAAATTCCCTATTGCTATGTTTTTCCGTCGAACCAAAATAGCCCTAATGGATCGACATGAATGTTTAGTAATAAGTGATGGAACAAGTGTACAACCTCTTTGCCGTAGCCGTGTCGAACTCAGCATCATCGGATTGGTCTGTCACAGCCCTAGATCAGCCCTTGCTTGACTTTGCTTGCTCATCATGTCATCATGTTTTAATTCCAAAGAAACTTGAAATGGGGATGTTGAAACCCTAGCACCAAATGAATTCAACTAGGTTCAAACTTAAAACTTTTCAATGAACCCAAAATTCCCTTTAGAGATGTTCATCCTTTTTGAATTGGTCCAGCACCTCTGACAAAAATGGTGCACATTTTTCTAGATCAATTTGGATTTTTGAATGAACTCATAAAGTATTTGAGTTTGGGCATTTAATTGCTATAAATAATTAAAATGCCCAGATAGTTCTGGAGGTGGTTGTGGGCTGTTGTAAATAATTCTAACAGTGCCCACAATTTATTTCAGGAATTTATTACACTTTGGCAAGCTAGCATGCTCAGCAACTGAGATCATCTGAGCCTCTTGATCATTAGAAGATGCGATTTAGTATTTTTACTAAATCCAGAAACAAAGACAAAAATAGAAAACAGAAATAAGAAAGAGAGAGAGAGAAGGCCAGCCACTTACCTGGCGGCCCATTGGCCGGCCCAGCCCACCAGGCCGAAGCGGCTGTCTTCAACCTCTGCCAGTAGGCAGAGGCGTGTCGACGCGCGCGTGCCCGAGGAGGCCAGCTCCTCCTTGCCTGCTTCACGGCGTCCCCCTCGAGCTTGTCGGTGCCAGCAGGTGCCCCGCAGCCCCCTCTGCCTCTCCCCACACTCTGGAGCTCTCTCCCTCTCCTCTAGCTCATACCCGCAGCACCATCGGATGCGCCTGTCGTCGCCGTTCGCCATTACCGTGACCTCCAAACTCCTCACCGATGAGTCCCCAGGCTCCGCCTCCTCGCGCTGAAGCTCTCCGCCGAGCCAAGCATCTCTGTACGGCCTGCATCGCCGTCGCCATCGCCGTCTTCAACCTCGGCCGCCCGAGATCACCGGCGACCTTCCATCGTCACCAGCCCCTCCCCGAGCTCGCCGTCTCCTTCATACGAACTGCCGTGAGCCCCTCTTGCTCCTCCCCCTATCTCCCCACCCACGCGCGTGCTCTAGCTCCGACCCCACTGTACCCGCAAACTCCAAGCCGCCGGCGATGACACCGCCGTCGCTACAGCCACCAGGGCTCGAAACCGAGTGAGGCACCGTACTCCACACCCTCCCAGGAGCCGAAAACCCCCACCTGCTCGATCTATGGCGCACCACATCGCCGTTCCCGAGCACGCCCGAACCACGACCGCCGCAAACGTCATCGTCGACGTCGATTCCGGCGAACCCCGCATCCAGCTTGACCGTCGCACGATACGGGCGAGCAAGGGCTATGCCCTGGTGCCCTCAGCGCGCCAAACCACAGCCTGTAGGCGAAACCCGAGCCGCTCCAGTGTGCCTCCTCTGCATTTTGGTCGCCGCCGACGGAACTCCAGCGAAGCCGACGTGGCGCTGTCATTAGCCACTAATGACCCACCTAACTAACCCCCTCTCTCACTGACTATGGGCCCCACGCCTTAATTAACCCCGAGATTTATTCCCTGTTTAGTTTAGGTTAATATAGCCGGCCCCACATGTCAGTTTGACCATGCCATGTCAACGTTGACCCGGACCCACTGGTCAGCCTCTGTCCCTGCCCTGTTACACTGACGTGCGGGTCCCACTGGTCAGGTTTGACCTGGACCTCCTTTGTTGACTTGCTGACGTCACACCGATGTCATGCCTATGCAGTAAATGTTTTCTGGGATTTCAAATAAATCAGAAATGATTTATTTATTTCAGAAAATATCCAAAACTTCTAAAATTCATAGAAATTCAACCGTAGCTCCAAATGAAATAATTTATATATGAAAAATGATCAGAAAAATCCAATCTCTCCATACGTACTGGTTTCATGCATGTTTAAACAACTTAACCTCACTGTTTAGTTCAAAACATGATAATGCACTATTTGAATTCATAGCTTGAATTTGAATTTGAACCTTGAGTTCAAATCAACTCAAACCCTTCTATTGCTAGATGCATTAGCTCAAATCACAACATATTGCCATGTCATGATCATGCATCATATTGTGCATTGCATTGATCGTGTTTCTTCTCTGTTTGCCGGTGTTGTTCCCCCCTCGGTAGACGTTGTTCCGATGCTGTGATCGTTGACACTGATGAAGACTCAGTGCTATCTTTAGAAGTGCCAGGCAAGCAAAACCCCCTTGTTCATTCTGATACAATCCCACTCTCTTGCTCCTGCTCTCTTTTACTGCATTAGGAAAAACAACGATTCAACTGTTACATGCTGCGGTAGTTGAACCCCTTTCCTCTGCATGACCTGTCATTGCCACAATAAATAGTTGAAACCCACTAGCATGAGTAGGAGTTGTTTGAGCCCTGATGTGCCTACTCATTCATGCTTTTTGTCATGCCTGCTACTGCTTAGAGTTGAGTCAGGTCTGATTCATCGGGGATGAACTTGGAGGTGTGTGAACATGTTCTACTGTTGAGAGCTAAGTGTGTGAACACGATTTGGTAAAGGTAGCGGTGAGAGGCCATGTAGGAGTACATGGTGGGTTGTCTCATTGAAACCGTCCTCAAGAACTGAGTTATGTGTTTGTGATCCATGAACATCTACTACCACGCGTTGGGCCCAAAACTAATAGACCCTCTCAACTTATTAATCGCCTTGATCTCTGTCCAGGAGTTGCAACTAGTTTCTGGTGTTTGTAGGATATGTGTTGGACCCCGTGCGTAGCGCTGGCCCTAGGGGTGGGCTATGATGTGGTAGATACACCGTGGCCCGGTGTACCGGGCGCCCGTTTGGTGACTCGGGAACCCTACACACATCGTTTGGGGCTGTGAGCGAAACCCCGGCTGGATCTCCTCGCGGATGGAAACCGAATAGGCGATAAACCTGGACTACAGACTTGTGTGGTTAGTCAGGTCGTGGCCGACTCCCTCGCCAGGCTTCCGCTTGAAGGTTGCCGAGATACACGACGTGTACATGGTGGTAAGTGGCGAGAGCATGTGTGAAGAAGTACACCCCTGCAGGGTTATAAATGATCTATTCGAATAGCCGTGTCCGCGGTAAAGGACTTCTGGGTTGCCTATAACAGCTCATAGACAAGTGAAAGTGGATACTCTAAAATGCGCAAGATAAGCGTGAGTGCTATGGATGGCGTTCTCGTAGGGAGACGGGAGCGGATCCATAGTGGTGTATTGATATGGTGAATATGTGGACTCGTGTGCGCCACCTCAAAAGAGTTACCTGCAGTCGTAGATCAGGATAGCCACTGAGTCAAAGCTGGCTTGCTGTAGTTAAACCCCACCATCCCTTTGTTGATAATGATGCATATGTAGTTAGCTCTGATATAAGTCTTGCTGGGTACATTTGTACTCATGTTTGCTTAATTTATGTTTTTGCAGAGAGACTTCAGTCTCGCTAGTAGTTCCGTGTGGACTTCGACATTTAGCTTGATACCTCAGCTACGATCTTGTGCCCTCGGCAGGATCTGGTAGATAGTCAGGCTCCTCAGCCTTTTCCATGTGTAGATGTATGTACTCAGACATGTTAAGCTTCCGCATGTGCTTTGACTTGTATGCTCTGAATGTTGGGTCATGAGACCCATGTTTGTAATATCTCGCTCCTCGGAGCCTATTGAATAAATACTTTGAGCCGTAGAGTCATGTTGTGATGCCATGTTGTATTTACACATATCGGGCATATTGTGTGTATGATTGAAATGCTTGGTATGTGTGGGATCCGACAACCTAGTTGTCTATCCTTGGTAGCCTCTCTTATGGGGAAATGTAGTCTCGTGCTTCCACTGAGCCATGGTAGTCTGCTACAGCCCGGTTTACCGGAGTCCTGTTAGCCCAGTTGCTACTGCTCCGGAACACTTAGACTGGCCGACATGTGTCCTTCGATCCTGTGTCTGTTCCTTCGAGGAAATGTCACGCGGTGTCTTTTGGAGTCCTGTAGCCTGCTATAGCCCGGATTCCTGGAGTCCTGCTAGCCCAGTTGCTACAACCCGAATTCACTCGCTGATGACCGACCCGTTCGTTACTGGGTCATGTATGCCTGTCCCTGTAAGTTAGTGCCACTTTGGGTTTACGACTAGTCATGTCGGCCCGGGTTCTCTTTCATATGGATGCTAGTGACACTATCATATACGTGAGCCAAAAGGCGCATACGGTCCCGGGCCAGGTAAGGTGGCACCCGTGGGAATACCGTGCATGAGGCCGCAAAGTGATATGATGTGTTACATGCTAGATCGGTGTGACTTAGGATCGGGGTCCTAACAGGTTTGGTATCAGGGCATGACTACCTGTAGGATTACCAAGCCAAACTGGTCGAAGTTGAGTCTAGAAATGCTTTAGTTATGTAAGGGAATTGATTGTGGAAGGGAACGTAAGGCTCTTTTTACTCCTTTGCCTTATGCCCTTCTAATCCGAGTCATCCTATCTTTCATACGGGGTTAAGGAACTAGGCTCTTGTGACGCCCGGATAATTAAGCTACAGTAATTCTCTGCTAATGATGCCACGTCGCTTCGATTACTATTGCTAATCTCACGTTAGTTCGAAACCGATTCAAATTCAAATTCAAAACCAAGCAAACAATTTTGTTTCAAATATTAAAACTAAAATGTTCGGAGTGAATCAAATATTGCATAGGTAATTATGGTGGAGAAGCCCACTTTTATAGAATGCTTAAAAACTCTAAGACGAATAAAACAGTGGCGAAAACTATTATTTAAATACTTTTAAATAATAATTAATTACGAAACTATTTTACTTTGGGTAGCAAAATTAATGTGGCAGTGGCATAATTCGTGACATCAATTTAGGTGCCACTTTGGTATATTGTCAACACTAGAATAAACAACTAAAAGTAACAGAAAAGAAATAAAGTAAATAAAAGTAAAACTAAATTAAACAGAAGCCCCCCTTTTTTTTGTTGGGCCTCGGCCCAGCCGACCGTCCCGCTCGCCTGGCCTACTAAGGCCCCGCTACCCCCCACCGTAACCTAATCCTCCCCCCCCCCCCACGATCCCCACTCCTCACACGCCTCCCCTCCTCCTTCCCCGTTCTGGATCTGGGCGGAGCGCCCGACCTCGACGTCCCTCGTTCCATCACGACCACCATGCGCCCCGCCGCATAGGAGCTCGTCGCACGCCTCGTCGTCGACCACTTCCTCGCCCCCGACCACATGTACGAGCCAAAGCGCCCCCACGACGCTGCCCCGTGTTGGGCTTCCTCCTCGGGCCGTCGTACGCCACCACTGCCGCCCGAAGACCTCACCGTCGCCGGACCTCGCGTCGCCTCCTCGTCTCCCTCCGCGACTCGCGTCCTCAAGCCACGCTGACCCCATTCTCGGCAATGCTGTGAGCCGCCCCCATTTCCCTCCTCCTCTTTCCCCTGCGTTCACCGCACCGCCCGTCGTGCCCCTCACCGTGCGCACGCGCACCACCGCACCAGGCGCCACGCGCGCCTCCCCCGCTCTGGTCGCCGAGGCCCGCGCCGTCGCCTCTCACTCCTCGCACCCGCTCCCTCCGGCCTGCTCCTGCTTTCCCCCACTCTGCTCTGCCTCCGGCCGCGGCCAAGCCAGCGGCCGCAGCCTGCCGCTCGCCCCTCCCCTTGCGCGCCCCACGCCCGCACCGCCATCGCCGCCGCCACCCAAGCCCCGTCGCCGCAGAAAACACCACCGCCACAGCAGGACGCGCCGCACTGCGGCCATCCCAGGGAGCCCACCCGCGCGACGAATGGCCCCCTGTGCGCCGTTTCCGGTGAGGTCCAGCACCGCCGCCGCTGTGTAGCTCGTCGCCGACGCTAATCCGGTGACGTGGTTATCATTAGCCAGTAATTTCCCCCTAATCACTCACTGACGCCAGGGGCCCACCCACTAAACTAACCCTGTTTAAAAATAAACCTATGAATAAACTGGTGTATGACATGTGGGCCCTGCCAGCTAATTAGGGAAATTTTAAAATATATACCTGCTAAATACATGTGTCACTGTCAGATGGTCCCCACCTGCCAGTTGACTGGTCAATGTTGACCTACTGACCGCTACGTCAGCACCCTCGGGTCCACCTGTCAGCCTCTGCTGACTGGGTGCTGACTGGGCAGTTGACTTAGTCAACCGTCCCCACCTGTCAGCCTCAGGTGCACACTTCTGGGTACACTTCTTGTGCACCCATAGCATTTAAATACTAATATAATTTCGAATTAAATTAAATCCAGAAATTAGAAAATCATTTAAAACTTTGAAAATTAATATTAAATAATCCGTAGTTCGGATGAAAATACTTTGTACATGAAAGTTGCTCAGAACGACGAGACGAATCCGGATACGCAGCCCGTTCGTCCGCCACACATCCCTAGCATAGAAAACTCGCAACTTTCCCCTCCGATTCATCTGTCCGAAAACGCGAAACACCGGGGATATTTTCCCGGATGTTTCCCCCCTTCGCCGGTATCACCTTCCACCGCGTTAGAGCATACCTAGCACCGCGTATTGCCATGTTATGTTTTGTGATGCTTTGTTTGCTCCGTATTTACTGTTTCTTCCCCCTCTTCTTCTCCGGTAGACCCCGAGACCGGCGCTGATGCCGCTGAGTACGACTACGTCACCGACGACCCTTCTTCCTGTACACAGAGCTTCCAGGCAAGCCCCCCCTTGATCACCAGATATCGCCTATTCCTTCTCTCTACTGCTTGCATTAGAGTAGTGTAGCATGTTACTGCTTTCGGTTAACCCTATTCTGCTGCATAGCCTGTCATTGTTGCTACAATTGTTGATACCTTTACCTGCTATCCTAATGCTTAGTATAGGATGCTAGTGTTCCATCAGTGGCCCTACACTCTTGTCCGTCTGCCATGCTATACTACTGGGCCGTGATCACTTCGGGAGGTGATCACGGGTATATGATATATATTTTATACTGTTACATTACTTATGATACTGTTCGGAGATGGGGGCTGAAGGGGCAGGTGGCTCCATCCCGGTAGAGGTGGGCCTGGGTTCCTGACAGCCCCCGACTGTTACTTTGTGGCGGATCGACAGGGCAGGTTGAGACCACCTAGGAGAGAGGTGGGCCTGGCCATGGTCGGCATTCGCGGATACTTAACACGCTTAACGAGATCTTGGTATTTGATCTGAGTATGGCCACTAGCCTATACGCACTAACCAACTACGCGGGAACAGTTATGGGCACTCAACGTCGTGCTATCAGCCGAAGCCTGCGTGACGTCAGCGACTGAGCGGCGCGCGCCAGATTGGACTGGAACGCCTGCTAGGCTAGGTCTGCTTCCGGCCGCCCTCGCAACGTGCAGGTGTGCAATGGGCGATGGGCCCAGACCCCTGCGCCATAGGATTTAGACCGGCGTGCTGACCTCTCTGTTGTGCCTAGGTAGGGCTGCGACGTGTTGATCTTCCGAGGCCGGGCATGACCCAGGAAAGTGTGTCCGGCCAAATGGGATCGAGCGTGTTGGGTAATGTGGTGCACCCATGCAGGGAAGTTTATCTATTCGAATAGCCGTGTCCCTCGGTAAAAGGACGACCCGGAGTTGTACCTTGAACTTATGACAACTAGAACACGATACTTAATAAAACACAACCTTCCAAGTGCCAAAGATAACCCGGTGACCGCTCTCTAACAGGGCAACGAGGAGAGGATCGCCGGGTAGGATTATTATGATACTTTGTGAACTTACCATCTACTCTCTTCTACATTCTACAAGATGGAAGCTGCCAGAAGCGTAGTCTTCGACAGGACTAGCTATCCCCCTCTTATTCTGGCATTCTGCAGTTTAGTCCATCCATATTGCCCCTTTACACAGATCCCCATGCATATGTAGTGTAGATCCTTGCTTGCGAGTACTTTGGATGAGTACTCACGGTTGCTTTTCTCACTCTTTTCCCCTTTCCCTTCTACCTGGTTGTCAAAACCAGATGCTGGAGCCCAGGAGCCAGACGCCACCGTCAACGACGACTCCTACTACACCGGAGGTGCCTACTACTACGTGCAAGCCGCTGACGACGACCAGGAGTAGTTTAGGAGGATCCCAGGCAGGAGGCCTGCGCCTCTTTCGATATGTATCCCAGTTTGTGCTAGCCTTCTTAAGGCAAACTTGTTTAACTTATGTCTGTACTCAGATATTGTTGCTTCCCCTGGCTCTTCTATGATCGAGCACTTGTATTCGAGCCCTCTGGCTTGTATTATGATGCTTGTATGACTTATTTATGTTTTTAGAGTTGTGTTGTGATATCTTCCCGTGAGTCCCTGATCTTGATCGTACACGTTTGCGTGCATGATTAGTGTACGATTGAATCGGGGTGTCACAAGTTGGTATCAGAGCCGACTGCCTGTAGGAATCCCCCTTTCCAACTCCTTGGCCGAAGTCGAGTCTAGACATTGCAAAACTTTACTAACATGGATGTGTGTCTTACGGGCACACGTTGCCATTGGGTGGTAGTAGGATCTTTTATTCCTCAACCTATACTCCGGGACTCTGACATCTCTTCTATTCGGGTTAAACGTTTTACTAACTCTGACTCTAGGTTCTCGATAATGCTTTCTCTCGGAGAGCCCCTTATTACAGATGATTGTCTGCTGCACCAGAAGAATCTGAAGATACTCTCCGATGTTCTCTTGAGACTTTATGGCGTCGCTTTTGCAATTCCCCTCCATCGATAAACCCCTATGGATAACCACTATACTCGCCATTCATACGATGCTTCCCAGTTGATCTTGTTATCACAAGATACATCGAAATTCTCTCTATTGTTTCAAGAATACTTTGTGCCTACTGCCTTGTAGTTCTTTGCCACATGAATACCCCTACGGATAATTCCTCGCTCTTACCGAGTATCCGCTCATCCCTAGTTGTTCATGTGTTTCACAAAATTCTTCAAAATACTATCCGATCTTTCGAGAATCCTCATTAGCCTATGGCTCTTGAAATGCTTGTCTGCCTGCATTTTGGTTAGTTCCAAATGACTAGCAATATTCATGGATGTCCTTTGCCTTTATCATCTTGGGTCCCTTGATTCAATATGTTGCGAATGTTGCAATCCTTAATCAGATCCTAGAATTCATCCTTTCGGCTCAGACGTCATATTAAACATGAGCTGGATCTTGACCAGTCCAATTGCCATCGATTGTACCCCTAAGCCTACTCAACTTATCCATCCTTGATCAGAGCGGTGCTTCTGATCCCCTGATATGGAAATCATAATTATTTTGCATTTGAACTTTGAATTAGTCAGATGTTTCTATAATCAGATCTCCTTGCATTCTTCTTCCTCTGGTTGAGTACCGATGCTCACATCAGATCCCTTGTGGACCATCGGTTCCTTTGTTGGATTTTATCCGACAGTGTCCTTCATATTGAATAACCTTGTGAGCCTTTCCATGGGTATATAATGCCTTTGGTGAATTGTATCATCTGCTTTTGAACAATGCTCTACTTTTGAGCTTGTATTATTTACTCCGAAGTTTGTGGTATATGTTCCTAAGATGCCCTGATGGGTTGAACCTACGCCTTCCCTAATCCGTGTGAACCTGAAAGATTTCACGGATCATACTTATCTGGTATTGCACCAGGTAAAAAAAACTTTCAACAACTAATGTCATTTTTGAAATACGAGCAGTGAATGAAAGGTTATGCATTGAAGAAGTGGGAGTCGACCTTGAACTTTGTGTTCATGCCCATGGACACGATGTAGATCTTATCATTAAAGCTTCTCTTAAATTAATTATTCTTTTGGTATAAGTTCATCTTATATCTGGGATCTGGCCTTTTGCAATCGTGGTTCCGACCATATTTTCTCTTTGATCCCTTTTCTCGGACAAGTTAAAGTACTTGTCTTTTGCAAGTCAATACACCAGTCCAACCTCTACCATGATCTACCGTCGAGTATTACCCTCTGGTATCTCGAGAATATCTAAGAACTGTGTTGCATATTATGAGTCTTCATCAGCTATTATTTCTCACTGGTTCCAATTTTTCATGGGTTCTGGGTTGTCGTCAATCGAGAACATCGATAAGTGAATCGATTCCGAGCTCCGATATGATAACTGAGCACAATTTTCGACGATGAGCTAAGCTTACGTCGATTTTCCTCATCATATCATTTTGCCTTGAACAACAAGCTTGATTTCGAGTTGTGTCGTACCCATGGTTCCAATAACCTTTCGCTTCATCATTCCTTTGACTTGAGGTCGTCGCTGGTTGATTACATCTTCATGAAATCTCTCGACAAATGTGTCGTGATCATCATCAACCTTATGAGCTCTTCCAGGATATCAATCGAATTCATGATGGGAAATACCATCCTTGCCCTCGATGATTTGTGTTATCATCGGCCACTTTATTGCCTTCCTTCCAACACAAACTTGATTGTGTTTTGTGTTATACCTTGAGTTCCTTGATACCCAGCATTTGTTCTTCTTTACCTTGGAATATTACCACCTTTTATGACAAGATGTCGTGGGAAATTTCACCACCTCTTGAGAACTCTTAATACAAGTGATACTTCTCACCATCATCATTCCTTCTTGGTCCCCGTGTTATTTATAACCGGATTGCCGACAAATGAACCATGATGTGTGAATTCAAACTTCTAGTAACCCTATTGCTTGGAAGTTATGAACGATAAATTTCTTTCTTCATGTGTTGATTATTGACTCACCATTCTAACATCGACCGTGCTACTTAGTCCATCTTCTAGGTGCATGTTTCGATCAATGATTCACTCGAGTATGTTCTCCTTGAAACATACTTTGTTATATACTTCGACATGTCCAATATGTTACTTTGTTCACATAATTGTGGAAATCCATCCTTTGGAAATCTCGATGAATTGTCGCTGAGTCCATCAGCCACCTCCTCATCCTCTCCTTGGTTTAATGATGAACTTTGGTTTCAGAACTTGCTTCCATCGTTCATTTCCTGAGAATCTTAAAATGTCCTTGCGTTAATTTGTGTTGCACCTTTTCTTCTCGGGCATCCTGAGTCTAAGGTATCCTGACACCAATCAGATCTGAAACTCGGTCAGATATGATGGTTGGAACATTTTCCAAGAGTCATAGCATTGGTCTTTCTATAACCCAATAAGGTGATGTCATGTCTAGCACACCTGGCCGGAGAACCAATTGTTATAGTTTCCTTTTTAGCAAGGTTAGCCATTCTTCAATGAGGAAATTGTAAGACTTATTCTACAAGTTGTTCCTGATGGATCCTTCCTGTATCCAAAGTCTGACCTTTGCTTGAAAACCATGTCAATGCTATCTCGAAGCATGTATGTGGTACTCCTATCATCAATAAGAACATTTGAAGCACAATGCTAAATTTTCCTTATCAATTATCCAAACACCTTTGTATGGGTAATGTCATGAAATTCCTCTCCCATTACCTAAATGGTTTTCTACTTTCTATCCTGTCATGGATATCATGCACTGCTTATCCTTGGGAAGGTTATACCCCTGAAATATGTGTTTAAGCACATTATCCTTTCCATTGCTGTTTAATATGGAAATCACATTTACCTTTCCATTGTTTTGTTTAAACTTTCTTGTGCACTATATGATCTAAGCAGAAATAATTTCCTGCTTATGTAAACACCTCAGTGTAAATTCTGTCAGCAAGACCCTGTTACTATTGTTGATGACATTCCGGTAGCCATCGATGGACGAGAACTTTGCCTATTGGTCCGCCTCGTTTGACGAGCAGGAAAATGGTTCTCTTCATCCCTCGCCCTTGGTACCGACGTTGTTGCCGACATAACCGACATGCTACTCTCTGACATGCCTTGCTATCATGACCGTGCAAGATGTCACCGCTCCTAATTTTAACCCACATGGTGGGCCCATAACCCACAGTTCCACAGGATCGAAACCTGACTCTCCTGTACACCCTGTTGTCAAAGTTATTCCTCACACTTGACTTTGTATGTAATTCACGGGCCACCTGCCTGTTGATCTATTCAGGTATCAGATGCAATGCTTATTCACATTGCTCTAAACCCCTTCAACACTTCGTTTCAGGCATCGAACGATTGCCTGCCCACTCGAAACTTCCCATGATACCTCCTTACTTTGCTCTCGATATTTTCTTAAGTTTCAATTCAAGAGTTACTTTCCGCCACCTTCCCCGATGTTAACTACCAGGTAGTCAACCTTGCAGAGGTCCGTTCTTATAGAATAACCACCCTTTATTCTTTCGTAAGTACGATGGAGATCCTGAAGAAAGGATGCCGGCTTCATCATGATGACTTGAAGCAGAGAATTGAAGACATCAGCATAGTGGATAGACCTCTTCGAGAAGCTCAACCAGGACGAGAAGATCCATAAGAATATCGTAACCAGACCTTTCCCCCTCTTAAAATCTCGGGACGAGATTTCTTGTAGTGGAGGAGAATTGTGACGCCCGGATAATTAAGCTACAGTAATTCTCTGCTAATGATGCCACGTCGCTTCGATTACTATTGCTAATCTCGTGTTTTCGAAACCGATTCAAATTCAAATTCAAAATCAAGCAAACATTTTTTTTCCAAATATTAAAACTAAAATGTTCGGAGTGAATCAAATATTGCATAGGTAATTATGGTGGAGAAGCCACACTTTTATAGAATGCTTAAATACTCTAAGACGAATAAAACAGTAGCGAAAACTATTATTTAAATACTATTAAATAATAATTAATTACGAAACTATTTTACTTTGGGTAGCAAAATTAATGTGGTAGTGGCATAATTCGTGACATCAATTTAGGTGCCACTTTGGTATATTGTTAACACTATAATAAACAACAACTAAAAGAAACAGAAAAGAAATAAAGTAAATAAAAGAGAAAATAAAATTAAAACAAAATTAAAAAGAAGACCCCCCCTTTTTTGCTGGGCCTCGGCCCAGCCGGCCGGCCCAGCCGCCCGCCCCGCTCGCCTGGCCTACTAAGGCCCCGCTACCCCCCACCGTAACCTAATCCTCCCCCCACGATCCCCACTCCTCACATGCCTCTCCTCCTCCTTCCCCGTTCTGGATCTGGGCGGAGCGCCCGACCTCGACGTCCCTCGTTCCATCACGACCACCATGCGCTCCGCCGCCTAGGAGCTCGTCGCACGCCTCGTCGTCGACCACTTCCTCGCCCTCGACCACACGTACGAGCCAAAGCGCCCCCACGACGCCGCCCCATGTTGGGCTTCCTCCTCGGGCCGTCGTACGCCACCACTGCCGCCCGAAGACCTCACCGTCGCCGGACCTCGCGTCGCCTCCTCGTCTCCCTCCCCGACTCGCGTCCTCAAGCCACGCCGACCCCCTTCTCGGCAACGCTGTGAGCCTCCCCCCATTTCCCTCCTCCTCTTTCCCCTGCGTTCACCACGCCACCCGTCGTGCCCCTCGCCGCGTGCACGCGCACCACCGCACCAGGCGCCACGCGCGCCTCCCCCGCTCTGGTCGCCGAGGCCCGTGCCCGCCGTGGCCTCACCCCGCGTCGTCGCCTCTCACTCCTCGCACCCGCTCGCTCCGGCCTGCTCCTACTTTCCCTCGCTCTGCTCTGCCTCCGGCCGCGGCCAAGCCAGCGGCCGCAGCCTGCCGCTCGCCCCTCCCCTTGCGCGCCCCATGCCCGCACCAGCATCGCCGCCGCCACCCAAGCCCCGTCGCCACAGAAAACGCCACCGCCACAGCCGGACACGCCGCACTGCGGCCATCCCAGGGAGCCCACCCGCGCGACGAACGGCCCCCTGTGCGCCGTTTCCGGTGAGGTCCAGCACCGCCGCCGCTCTGTAGCTCGTCGCCGATGCTAATCCGGTTACGTGGCTATCATTAGCCAGTAATTTCCCCCTAATCACTCACTGACGCCAGGGGCCCACCCACTAAACTAACCCTGTTTAAAAATAAACCTATGAATAAATTGGTGTATGACATGTGGGCCCTGCCAGCTAATTAGGGAAATTTTAAAATATATACCTGCTAAATACATGTGTCACTGTCAGGTGGTCCCCACCTGCCAGTTGACTGGTCAATGTTGACCTACCGACCGCTACGTCAGCACACTCGGGTCCACCTGTCAGCCTCTGCTGACTAGGTGCTGACTGGGTAGTTGACTTAGTCAACTGTCCCACCTGTCAGCCTCAGGTGCACACTTCTGGGTACACTTCTTGTGCACCTATAGCATTTAAATACTAATATAATTTCGAATTAAATTAAATCCAGAAATTAGAAAATCATTTAAAACTTTGAAAATTAATATTAAATAATCCATAGTTCGGATGAAAATACTTTGTACATGAAAGTTGCTTAGAACGACGAGACGAATCCGGATACGCAGCCCGTTCGTCCGCCACGCGTCCCTAGCATAGCAAACCTGCAACCTTCCCCCTCCGGTTCATCTGTCCGAAAACACGAAACACCGGGGATACTTTCCCGGATGTTTCCCCCCTTCGCCGGTATTACCTATCCCTGCGTTAGATCACCTCTAGCACCGCGTATTGCCATGTTATGCTTTGTGATGCTTTGATTGCTCTATATTTATTTTGTTCCCCTCCGTTACTTCTTTCCGGTAGACCCCGAGACCGCTGCCGGTACCCCTGTGATTGACTACATCGACGACGAACCCTTCTTGCCAGAGCAACCAGGCAAGCCCCCTCCTTGATCACCAGATATCGCCTATTCCTTCTCTCTACTGCTTGCATTAGAGTAGTGTAGCATGTTACTGCTTTCGGTTAACCCTATTCTGCTGCATAGCCTGTCATTGTTGCTACAATTGTTGATACCTTTACCTGCTATCCTAATGCTTAGTATAGGATGCTAGTGTTCCATCAGTGGCCCTACACTCTTGTCCGTCTGCCATGCTATACTACTGGGCCGTGATCACTTCGGGAGGTCATCACGGGCATATGATATATACTTTATACTGTTACATTACTTATGATACTGTTCGGAGATGGGGGCTGAAGGGGCAGGTGGCTCCATCCCGGTAGAGGTGGGCCTGGGTTCCCGACGGCCCCCGACTGTTACTTTGTGGCTGAGCGACAGGGTAGGTTGAGACCACCTAGGAGAGAGGTGGGCCTGGCCCTGGTCGGCATTCGCGGATACTTAACACGCTTAACGAGATCTTGGTATTTGATCTGAGTATGGCCACTGGCCTATACGCACTAACCAACTACGCGGGAACAGTTATGGGCACTCGACGTCGTGGTATCAGCCGAAGCCTTCATGACGTCAGCGACTGAGCGGTGCGCGCCGGATTGGACTGGAATGCCTGCTAGGCTAGGTCTGCTTCCGACCGCCCTCGAAATGTGCAGTTGTGCAATGGGCGATGGGCCCAGACCCCTGCGCCATAGGATTTAGACCGGTGTGCTGACCTCTCTGTTGTGCCTAGGTAGGGCTGCGACGTGTTGATCTTCCGAGGCCGGGCATGACCCAGGAAAGTGTGTCTGGCCAAATGGGATCGAGCGTGTTGGGTAATGTGGTGCACCCCTGCAGGGAAGTTTATCTATTCGAATAGCCGTGTCCCTCGGTAAAAGGACGACCCGGAGTTGTACCTTGACCTTATGACAGCTAGAACCGGATACTTAATAAAACACACCCTTCCAAGTGCCAGATATAACTCGGTGACTGCTCTCTAACAGGGCAACGAGGAGTGGATCGCCGGGTAGGATTATGCTATGCGATGATACTTGGTGAACTTACCATCTACTCTCTTCTACATGCTACAAGATGGAAGCTGCCAGAAGCGTAGTCTTCGACAGGACTAGCTATCCCCCTCTTATTCTGGCATTCTGCAGTTTAGTCCACCGATATTTCCCCTTTACACAGATACCCATGCATATGTAGTGTAGATCCTGGCTTGCGAGTACTTTGGATGAGTACTCACGGTTGCTTTTCTCCCTCTTTTCCCCCTTTCCTTCTACCTGGTTGTCGCAACCAGATGCTGGAGCCCAGGAGCCAGACGCCACCGTCGACGACGACTCCTACTACACCGGAGGTGCCTTCTACTACGTGCAAGCCGCTGACGACGACCAGGAGTAGTTTAGGAGGATCCCAGGCAGGAGGCCTGCGCCTCTTTTGATCTGTATCCCAGTTTGTGCTAGCCTTCTTAAGGCAAACTTGTTTAACTTATGTCTGTACTCAGATATTGTTGCTTCCCCTGACTCGTCTATGATCGAGCACTTGTATTCGAGCCCTCGAGGCCCCTGGCTTGTATTATGATGCTTGTATGACTTATTTATGCTTTTAGAGTTGTGTTGTGATATCTTCCCGTGAGTCCCTGATCTTGATCGTACACGTTTGCGTGCATGATTAGTGTACGGTTGAATCGGGGGCGTCACAGCTCTCCCTTCTTTCTATCAGGGTCACGTGTTACTAATCTGTAGACTTATAGAATTGATAGTTTCAAGTCTTAGTTCAGTTTCTACTACTTCCGTAGGTTCATAGCTGGCCTCAGAACCTTGATATTGTGATGTTGAGTGGTCATGCCACTATTTTGCAGGATGTCTCAAACCTTTTGAGCATTTATAGTCGTTATGCTTTCCGAGTCATCCCAGGTTTCTAAATAGTTTGATGCATTTGCAAATCCCTTCTTCCTGTTCCCGATGATCCTTTTGGGCCAGTTCAACCACACTAATCGGTGAGTTGAGGTACTCTATTGCCTCGACATATATGTTGGAGCTATTATTATGACCCTAGGCGTCTTAGAGGATCACCTGGTAATCTAGCGATGTTTTGTGTTCCCAGTGTGATGAATCTGGCCACCCTTCTCGAAAGCATCTCATGATGTTATTAGCTAGTAGGTATTCCATCTCTGGGTTCCTGAACCCAAGATTCGCTCTACTTACTTTCTGTTGATAATGTTGCTCGTTCCTTTAGGATATTAGCAAACTTTGCGATAGACCTCGATGTCTGTGGTATTTCTTTCTTCCAAATACCATGAACTACTTATGGTAGAAGTTCCTCGGTGAACCGAAAGATCACAACCAGAGTGCTCTTGACGAGTTCTCGATTCTATGTTGTGACTCTACCAGTTCTACCTTTCTGCATGGGTTATTCGGAAGAAATATGTTGAACTCGTTCGACATACTAATCTATGCGTCCACAACTCAGAAAATCATATGTTCCTTTGAGTTGTATTCTAACCTTTGTCTATCAATTGATAGTCAGGACTAGTTGTGCACTCGTGTTATCGATGCCTATTATTCTTGTGGTTCGTCAAGCCATTCAATTCTCGAATGACTAGGAGAAACAAACTCCAGTACCTTGTCCACTTCGAGGATTGGGTCAAAGCAGTTGTAATCCGCAGATCAAAATGCCGATCTAGCTTTTGTTCTGTTCTACCTCGGAGTATCACCCTCTTTCATAACAAGGGTATCATGAGAATTGCACACCCTCTTATGAATTCTTGATGTAGTGATATTTCTCGCCATCATCATTCATTTCTCGGTCTCCGTGTTATTGTAACCGGAATGCCGACAAGTGAACTATATGATGTGTGAAATCAATACTCCTAGCAATCCCGTTGCTGGGTAGTTAAATGGGCAATACTCTCATTCTTAGCGTGCTGGGCACTGAGTCATCTTCCTAAGATTGATCGTGCTACCTAGTCCATATTTCCTGGTGCACTCTTCGATCAATGAGTTTGGATTATGTTAATTCCTTGCTCTTTTGATCATATCGTCTTGCCTGAAGCGCAAGATTATTCTCGAGCTTAATAACATATTGGTGGTTCGTGATTTTCTGAATATCTCCTCGGAAGTATTACCAGGTTGTCACCTGACCGCTATGTTGAGTTCGTGGTCATGTTGGGTTTCCTCCAAACCACCCATTCTCCAAGATTTTGTGTTGGATACCCTGAACTGGTTGGTTAAGTTGAACAACAACTTGGAGAGTTGGAAGATGAAAGCTTGTCTGACTTAGTTCATCACTAAGGGATATCCTTGTCTGTGTGTGTGTGTGTGTTGAAGAAAGATGATATCTCCATCGATTGATCCTCGTGATCAGTTGGATCTATTGTCTTGCCCAATCTTTGATTTGAGTATGGGCTGTCGTCAAATCAAATCAGAACCAACGATGTTCGTAATGTTGTCTTATTCGTGCTTGTTTCCTCGAGCATACACCATTATATCTTTTGGCTCTGACCAATGCTATCACCTTGTTCATATAATTATGGGATTCCATCTATATGGAAACCTGGATGAATTGTTGTTGAGCCCATCAACAGCATTTTATCACCTCCATGATTCATGTTGAACATTAAAGCTAGCATTGGAAACTTATAAAAGCATTATTTTCATGTCCCGTTCATGAAGCATATGTTGGATGAAAGAAGTGACCTTCTCCGATTCACGTGCATTTGGTGTAAGTTGCCGCCGTGAGTTCAAGAAAGATTGTTTTTGTTTCCTCTGGTACCATCCCAAGTCTATCATGCATGTGTGAAGTATGCTATGGTTTGACAGGCTCACTACCTCCATTCCATATGTATCCCCTAGCACACCAAGCCACTGATTGATTTGTTCAAAGAGAAGAAGTTCCTTCTTAAGTGCTAATCATGACTTATGCAAGGACTTCGATATCCTCAATGATGGTCCCCAACCTGAACTCAGTAGTGTTTTATTATAAGACTGCCACGTGGTCACGCTTGTCTAGGGCAGTGTGTTCACAGCTGTGTAGCAAAACCTGCTCGTGTTTTGGAGCTTGCTATCGTAGTTCATTCCCTGAGAATCTCGCAACATCATCTCGTCGATTTGTGTTGCAACCTTTCCTTTCCAGACATGTTGTCTGAAATATCCCGTTACCAACCAGATCTAAATCTCTGGCAGACATGATGGTTGGAACATTCTGAGCATTTGCATTTTGTTCCCAGCTGCACTGCCATTGTGCCAATTTCCCATGGGCTGCACCTCTCAGCAGTTGCTGTTTAGGATCATCTTCAGAAGTGGTCCTACCATGGGTCCCATCCATTTCCGATGATAAGCAAAAATCATCCATTGCGTTGTCTTCAATAAGGTAGTCCACATCATCCATTCTAGTCCGGGTATGCCATTCCTCTGAACTCCGCCAAATGATTGTTGGTGAATTGCCTTAGGCTGGTATAGAGTTTCAATGATCTCCGTATCAAAAGTAATTCTTTTTGCCACCTAAGGGAATACCTCTACGAGTCATCTCCCCTAAGATGTCTCGTTATGGTATCATGGGCAACTTAACTCCTCGCTACCTTGAAACCCTCTCACCATCTATTTAAGCGTGGAATTGTTGCCTACCAAATCGAACTTTCGCCATCTGTTTCTTCCATCCCTCGTGATGTGTGTTTGTGTCTCAACTCGAGAGAGTTACTGTGTCTCATCCCGTGAGTTGATCGTGAATCGCTCAATCTCCGAGGAGATCGTTTCCTGTAGAATCTCTTTTTGTCGTCATCGAGTTGAATGAATATTTCGAAAGCAAAGACGTCAAGGTCAATTTGAAGCAATGAATCAACATCCTCGAGAAGAGCAATTGGATCATGAAGATCGTGTTAGCTTTGTGTCCCCTCTGTCTTCTTACCTCACGTCTTGAATCTCGGGAAGAGATTCTTGTTTAGTGGGGGTGAGCTGTCACAGCCCCAGATCAGCCCTTGCTTGACTTTGCTTGCTCATCATGTCATCATGTTTAAATTCCAAAGAAACTTGAAATGGGGGTGTTGAAACCCTAGCACCAAATGAATTCAACTAGGTTCAAACTTAAAACTTTTCAATGAGCCCAAAATGCCCTTTAAAGATGTTCATCCTTTTTGAATTGGTCCAGCACCTCTGGCAAAAATGGTGCACATTTTTCTAGATCAATTTGGATTTTTGAATGAACTCATAAAGTATTTGAGTTTGGGCATTTAATTGCTATAAATAATTAAAATGCCCAGATAGTCTGGAGGTGGTTGTGGGCTGTTGTAAATAATTCTAACAGTGCCCACAATTTATTTCAGGAACTTATTAAATGATTTAGTATTTTTACTAAGGGATAATTAGATTTATGCCCCTAGTTGTGTCCCACTCATCTGTTTTACCCCTAATTCCCAAAAGTCACCGGTTCTGTCCAAATCACTTTGCTCCTCTTATACTTTTGCCCTTTGACCGTTTGACCGTTAGTTTCAAAACTTCATAACTAATTCATACTAAATCAGAAAAATGCAAATAAGATACCAAAATGTTCAAAAAAGATCACCTATATGTCAGTGTCATTTGCATTCATGAAAAAAGTGTTGGAAAGTGCCCATCCGAGTTTTAGCTCTTATTCTACCACCATGAATAGTAAAAACTAAAAAAGTTCAAAAAAATTCTAAAATAATTTGGTGCCAAAGAATGACAAATGTTTTAAGTGCCTGCCAAGTTTCATCACGGAATAACATTCGTGGGTGCCGCGGCAAAAAAACATTCGTGGGTGCCGCGGCAAAAATAACACTCCAAAATAGATTATTTTTGCCACGACTTCCACGAATGTCGTTCCCTAATGAAACTTGGCAAGCACTTAAAACACTTGTCGTTCTTTGCCACCATATTTTTTTGAATTGTCTTGAATTTTTAGAGTTTACTATTCATGGTGGTATCAAAAGCGCTAAAACTCGGATGTGCACTTTCCAACACTTTTTTCATGAATGCAAATGACACTGACATATAGGTGATGTTTTCTGAACATTTTGGTATCTTATTTGCATTTTTTTGATTTTGTATGAATTAGTTATGAAGTTTTCAAACTGACGGTCAAACGGTCAAAGGGCAAAAGCATAAGAGGATCGAAGTGATTTGGACAGAACCGGTGACTTTTGGGAATTAGGGGTAAAACAGACGAGTGGAACACAACTAGGGGCATAAATCTAATTATCCCTTTTACTAAATCCAGAAACAAAGACAAAAATAGAAAACAGAAATAAGAGAGAGAGAGAGAAGCCCAGCCACTTACCTGGCGGCCCATTGGCCGGCCCAGCCCACCAGGCCGAAGCGGCTGTCTTCAACCTCTGCCAGTAGGCAGAGGCGTGTCGACGTGCGCGTGCCGGAGGAGGTCAGCTCCTCCTTGCCTGCTTCACGGCCTCCCCCTCGAGCCTGTCGGTGCCAGCAGGTGCCCCGCAGCCCCCTCTGCCTCTCCCCTCACTCTGGAGCTCTCTCCCTATCCTCTAGCTCCTTCCCGCAGCACCATCGGTTGCGCCTGTCGCCGCCGTTCGCCGTTACCGTGACCACCAGACTCCTCACCGACGAGTCCCCAGGCTCCGCCTCCTCGCGCTGAAGCTCTCCACCGAGCCAAGCATCTCTGTACGACCTGCATCGCCGTCGCCATCGCCGTCTTCAACCTCGGCCGCCCGAGATCGCCGATGACCTTGCATCGTCACCAGCCCCTCCCTGAGCTCGCCGTCTCCTTCATACGAACCGCAGTGAGCCCCTCTAGCTCCTCCCCCTATCTCCCCACCCACGCGCGTGCTCTAGCTCCGACCCCACCGTACCCGCAAACTCCACGCCGCCGGCGATGTCACCCCCGTCTCTATAGCCACCGGGGCTCGAAACCGAGTGAGGCACCGTACTCCACACCCTCCCAGGAGCCGAAAACCCCCACCTTCTCGATCTATGGCACACCACATCGCCGTTCCCGAGCACGCCCGAACCACGACCGTCGCAAACGTCATCGTCGGCGTCGATTCCGGCGACCCCCGCGTCTAGCTTGACTGTCGCACGATGCGGGCGAGCAAGGGCTATGCCCTGGTGCCCTCAGCGCGCCAAACCACAGCCTGTAGGCAAAACCCGAGCCGCTCCGGTGTGCCTCCGCCGCGTTTTGGTCGCCGCCGACGGAACTCCGGCGAAGCCGACGTGGTGCTGTCATTAGCCACTAATGACCCAGCTACCTAACCCCCTCTCTCACTGACTATGGGCCCCATGCCTTAATTAACCCCGGGATTTATTCCCTGTTTAGTTTAGGTTAATATAGCCGGCCCCACATGTCAGTTTGACCATGCCACATGAACGTTGACCCGGACCCACTGGTCAGCCTCTGTCCCTGCCCTGTTACACTGACGTGCGGGTCCCACTGGTCAGGTTTGACCTGGACCGCCTCTGTTGACTTGCTGACATCACATCGACATCATGCTTACGCAGTAAATGTTTTCTGGGATTTCAAATAAATCAGAAATGATTTATTTATTTCAGAAAATATCCAAAACTTCTAAAATTCATAGAAATTTAACCGTAGCTCCAAATGAAATAATTTATATATGAAAAATGATCAAAAAAAATCCAATCTATCCATCTGTACTGGTTTAATGCATGTTTAAAGAACTTAACCTCACTGTTTAGTTCAAAACATGAAAATGCACTATTTTAATTCATAGCTTGAATTTGAATTTGAACCTTGAGTTCAAATCAACTCAAACCCTTCTGTTGCTAGATGCATTAGCTCAAATCACAGCATATTGCCATGTCATGATCATGCATCATATTATGCATTGCATTGATCGTGTTTCTTCTCTGTTTCCCGGCGTTGTTCCCCCTCGGCAGACGTTGTTCCGACGCTGTGATCGTTGACACTGATGAAGACTCAATGCTATCTTCAGAAGTGCCAGGCAAGCAAAACCCCCTTGTTCATTCCGATACAATCCCACTCTTATGCTCCTACTCTCTTTTACTGCATTAGGACAACAACGATTCAACTGTTACATGCCGCGGTAGTTGAACCCCTTTCCTCTGCATGACCTGTCAATGAAAAAAATAGCGTGCTACAGCAAAATAGCGCCGACCTCAAAATATGCTATTAGCGTGCTATATCATGCTATGACGTGCTATTAGCGAGACGTTGTACACTGATATATTTAGCGAGACAATTCTCAAGATGCTATAGCGTGCTATTAGCGAGGTTATAGCGTGCTATTTTTTTCAGTGCCTGTCATTGCCACAGTAAATAGATGAAACCCACTACCATGAGTAGGAGTTGTTTGAGCCCTGATGTGCCTACTCATTCATGCTTGTTGTCATGCCTGCTACTGCTTGGAGTTGAGTCAGGTCTGATTCATCGGGGATGAATTGGAGGTGTGTGAACATGTTCTACTGTTGAGAGCTAAGTGTGTGAACACGATTTGGTAAAGGTAGCGGTGAGAGGCCATGTAGGAGTGCATGGTGGGTTGTTTCATTGAAACCGTCCTCGGGAACTGAGTTCTGTGTTTGTGATCCATGAACAGCTACTACCACGCGTTGGGCCCGAAACCAATGGACCCTCTGGACTTATTAATCGCCTTGATCTCTGTCCAGGAGTTGCAACTAGTTTCTGGTGTTTGTAGGATATGTGTTGGAGGCCGTGCGTAGCGCTGGCCCTAGGGGTGGGCTATGATGCGGTAGATACACCATGGCCCGGTGTACCGGGTGCCCGTTTGGTGTCTCGGGAACCCTGCACACATCGTTTGGGGCTGTGAGCAAAACCCCGGCCGGATCTCCTCGCGGATGGAACCCGAATAGGCGATAAACCTAGACTAGAGACTTGTGTGGTTAGTCAGGTCGTGGCCGACTCCCTCGCCAGGCTTCCGCTTGAAGGTTGCCGAGATACACGATGTGTACATGGTGGTAAGTGGCGAGAGCTTGTGTGAAGAAGTACACCCCTGCAGGGTTATAAATAATCTATTCGAATAGCCGTGTCCGCGGTAAAGGACTTCTGGGTTGCCTATAACAGTTCATAGACAAGTGAAAGTGGATACTCTAAAATGCGCAAGATAAGCGTGAGTGCTATGGATGGCATTCTCGTGAGAGACGGGAGCGGATCCATACTGGTGTATTGATATGGTGAATATGTGGACTCGTGTGCGCCACCTCAAAAGAGTTACTTGCAGTCGTAGTTCAGGATAGCCACTGAGTCAAAGCTGGCTTGCTGCAGTTAAACCCCACCATTCCTTTGTTGATAATGATGCATATGTAGTTAGTTCTGATGTAAGTCTTGCTGGGTACATTTGTACTCACGTTTGCTTAATTTATGTTTTTGCAGAGAGACTTCAGTCTCGCTAGTAGTTCCGTGTGGACTTCGACGTTCAGCTTGATACCTTAGCTACGATCTTGTGCCCTCGGCAGGATCTGGTAGATAGTCAGGCTCCTCAGCCTTTTCCATTTGTAGATGTCTGTACTCAGACATGTTAAGCTTCCGCATGTGCTTTGACTTGTATGCTCTGAATGTTGGGTCATGAGACCCATGTTCGTAATATCTCGCTCCTCAGAGCCTATTGAATAAATACTTTGAGCCGTAGAGTCATGTTGTGATGCCATGTTGTATTTACACATATCGGGCATATTGTGTGTATGATTGAAATGCTTGGTATGTGTGGGATCCGGCAACCTAGTTGTCTATCCTTGGGTACCCTCTCTTATGGGGAAATGTAGTCTGGTGCTTCCACTGAGCCATGGTAGTCTGCTACAGCCCGGTTTACCGGAGTCCTGTTAGCCCAGTTGCTACTGCTCCGGAACACTTAGACTGGCCGGCATGTGTCCTTCGATCCTGTGTCTGTTCCTTCGGGGAAATGTCACGCGGTGTCTTTCGGAATCCTGTAGCCTGCTACAGCCCGGATTCCCGGAGTCCTGCTAGCCCAGTTTCTACAGCCCGAATTCACTCGCTGATGCCCGACACGTTCGTTCCTGGGTCATGTATGCCTGTCCTTGTAAGTTAGTGCCACTTTGGGTTTACGACTAGTCATGTCGGCCCGGGTTCGCTGTCATATGGATGCTAGCGACACTATCATATACGTGAGCCAAAAGGCGCAAACGGTCCCGGGCCAGGTAAGGTGGCACCCGTGGGAATACCGTGCGTGAGGCCGCAAAGTGATATGATGTGTTACATGCTAGATTGCTGTGACTTAGGATCGGAGTCCTGACATGGTCGCTGAAGCAGTTGAGGCAGAGGTGGCTATCGGAGGTGTGGAGGAAGATCTGAGGAATCTGTAGACGACGTCCAGGGCACTACTCTGTTGTGATGGATCGTTCAGTCGTTGGAGCAGCCCCGATGAGCCGTATGACGTCAAGGCTGAAGCAGCACAAGACATACATCGTCAATCTCAAGTGGGATTCAAATAGTATCTCCAATAGATGATGTAAAATAGATGTAAAATTTACATCACCAAAAACCACCTGACTACAACAGATGAGGTAAAAACTGTTGACTCTGAACTTAACTGTCGAAACTGAAATTTAATGTGGAATCTGAATGTTACTGTCGAAACTGAACGCAATGGTAGCAGAGAGGCCTGCAGTTCATCTTCAACCTGCACCCCCCTGAGCCGCTAGCCACCACCGGCCGAACCGCCGGCCCCAGCGCCGCCTCGCCGCCCGGAAACAACTCCCCACTGCTGGTCCGCCGCTGCCCCGGCCAGCCCTATAGGCTCCCCGCCCCCACCCTAAACCCTAAGATAGATAGTGGAGTACCTCTCCGGCGAGCCCCCGTCCCCGCTGCGGGTGGTTCTTCCTTAACTCCAGCGAGCCCCCCACCCCCTGAAAATCGACTGACCCAAAAGTCAATTTAGTCGACTGAAGTGTAGCTAAATCGGAGCAGAACAGCAGCACGAGTGAGGGGGAGAGCAGCAGCAGCAGCGCGAGCGAGCGAGAGCCGGAGCAGCAGCAGCTGGGCGAGTGAGCGATCGAGCGAGAGCCGGAGCAGCAGCAGCAACGCGAGCGAGCGAGCGAGAGCCGAAGCGGCAGCAGCAGATCCGGCTGGTATGGCCATCGCCGACGAAGGGGCCTCGCACTGGGGGAGAGCCGCCGTGGAGATGTCGCCCGCGGTGCCGGCTTCAAGGTAGCCGCTCCATGGGGGTGCGGGATGGAGCACCGTCGGCGCCGGGAGGTCGAGCTAAGGAGAAGGTGCGATGTGATGAGTGTACAACCTCTTTGGTGGCGCCAAGTAGGCCTCGGCTTCGCCCGACGAGTCGTCGAGGATGCTACGGTTCCGGTGGAGCAGGTTAAGGCGGCGCTGTGGGGATGGAGCAGCCGCGATAGACGAGACGATCGTCGGAGCAGCTCCTTGGAGGTGGAGGACAGGGCGGCTGAACCGGCGGGACGACGAGATGGACGACGGATCCTCATCCGGGGAGGTGGACGAGGGACGTCGAGCTGTTACGGTGGACGACGTCGTCGGGGAAGAGGCTCCGGCCGGGCAGCGGTGAGTTGGCGGACGGAGGAGGGTGGGGTTTCGTGTCTGGAGCAGAGAGGTTATGGCGGCCTGGAATTTTGAATGGCAAAAAGGAGGCGATGGGAGGGGGTGAACCATGACTTAGGGACGCGCTTGTCCAAAATGTAGGGTGTGTTACAAAAGTACCCCGCACCGATTTGAACTAGCGGCCCTTTCGGCTCAGGGTTAGAAGGGGGATTTCGCGTGTCGGGATTTGGCAGCTGGAGGGAGTTTTTGCGCGCGTTGAAATTTCGGGATAGCAAGGCGCGGGTTGTGAAGGCGCCAGTTTTGGGAGCACGATATCTGAATTTTTGGGATATAACAAGGCGCGGGTTGAATTTTAGGGACAAGCCTAACGTGTAATATTGTACCTGTACGTACCAAATCAATTTGCACTTCCCTCAACCAAAAAGAAAACGAAAAAATAAAACTATTCACACCACACAAAGAGAGAGTCTTGCCCCGTTTTAGTATAAAAATGCCATTTAAAGCTACTCATACCAACAATTTAGTGCAATTAAATGCTATTCGGTAGTATGAATCCATGTTATGTCCAATTAAATTTTTTCGCTTGCTGTATAATGCATGTAACCTACTCATACCAACATTTTAGTGCATTCCAAATGTCTATACTACCGCTGCAATTCGAACTGAATTTGAATTCACTTCTCTATTTCAATAACAATCTACAATCATGATTGTTGCCAACTTCAACCATCATTCGTGTATTACCTTAATAACACACCACATGATTACTATAGAGATAGATATGAACTATGTGTACTACATGAACTCGAATTCTATTTTTTGAATACACTTGATGTTGATTCCAAATAATAGTACATTTGATGTACTAACTATATATTCATAATCTAAACCATGTTCCATACGTGTACACCGTGTTTATCACACATAGTATAGTGCCCCGCCCCTACATTATGACAAGTATTTAGACCTGAGCTGCAAAAGCCACACATTAGCCCAAATTATGATCAATGTTCTATATGTTATACGTAGTACTAGCAAGATGCCCATGCGTTCCACATAACATCAACATGATCAAGGGGAGGCCTAATTTGCAAATATGGAGAGGGGTGTGGGTATCTTTTTTCAAAATTGCCATAGTTTCCTTCCTATCCGTCAGATATAAATCGGACGGCCTATATTGCAGGATGGCACCATCATCAACAACTCCATTTTTTGTAAGAGTAGAGATAAAATATATTATATGTAGTATAACATGTTCATAACCACACCATGTGTATCACCGTTATATATATTCACACATGCGTCGGTTTAAAACAATATGATAAATTCTTCAAATATCCGAATTCGCTTTTTATAATGAAGTATGATCTCTATTCGTCTTTTACACCCACACAATCCTCTTATCTTTGTAGCTAGCTAGCCCTAACTTTCTCTCGTGCATGCAGACGCCCGGATCCCTCTAACCCTCCCTCAGCATTCTCTAGCTCCATCGCGCAAATTCGTCTTTTCACTTTAGGTCGTTCACCCACGGTGTGTGTAGGCCCCCCAGCTCCATCTTTACTGCACACATCGATCGATATGCCTCTCTAGCCAGGTGTGCCTAGCACAAACACAAGCTTCCCCTCTTCTCTTATCACCGTCCATGCCTCACTCCCACCACTCTTTTCATCGATCTCGTACTCGCACACTCCTTCCCCCTCGATATAGTATGACTCTCGCACCACCTCCTAGATGCATCCCTCTCTCTCTATCCTTCTCCCCGTGCCTCATTTGCTTCTTACACACACATGCATGTATGCCGATCGATCTCCCAACATATACCTAGGTCGACTTTAACTATTCCCCCACCCATCGATCGATGTACCTCACAAGTTATGTCTCTCCTTTCTCTGACAAAGGACGATTGATCTTCCTATGTAGTTATGTCTGCTTACCACAGCCATATCGCCCCCTCATCATTCGTGCATGCCTCCTGACCCGTTTCTCACACGCACGTGCACAGACAGGCAGCCATCCCCTCTCTTATTGATATTGCAGGTGTGCCCTCTTCTAGCAAGCCTATCCCACCATTTGTTAGAAGCAACTCCACTACCACCCCCTCCAACACTCTAGCTCTGTCTCTCTCCCAACCTTATTCCTCTCCTACACGTATGCATGGATGCCGATCGATCTCCCTTAATACATGAGGTAGATCGATCTCCCTTAATACATGAGGTAGGCCTCTCTCCTCCTCCACACATCTACCAGCCATTGTACCTTGATACGTCCATTTTGCATCATGCTTTTATATCGATATTTATTGCATTATGGGCTGTTATTACACATTATGTCACAATACTTATGCCTATTCTCTCTTATTTTACAAGGTTTACATAAGGAGGGAGAATGCCGGCAGCTGGAATTCTGGGCTAGAAAAGGAGCAAATATTAGAGACCTATTCTGCACAACTCCAAAAGTCCTGAAACTCCACGGAAGTTATTTTTGGAAATAATAAAAAATACTGAGCGGAAGAAATACCTGAGGGGGCCCACACCCTGGCCACGAGGGTGGGGGGCGCGCCCCCTGCCTCGTGGGCCCCTTGTTGGCCCTCCGGTGCCCATCTTCTGCTATATGAGGTCTTTCGTCAGAAGAAAAATCATAAGCAAGCTTTCGGGACGAGACTCCGCCGCCACGAGGCGGAACCAATCTAGGGCTCCGGCAGAGCTGTTCTGCCGGGGACACTTCCCTCCGGGAGGGGGAAATCATCGCCATCATCATCACCAACGCTCCTCTCATCGGGAGAGGGCAATCTCCATCAACATCTTCACCAGCACCATCTCCTCTCAAACCCTAGTTCATCTCTTGTATCCAATTCTTGTCTCTAAGTCTGGGATTGGTACCTGTAGGTTGCTAGTAGTGTTGATTACTCCTTGTAGTTGATGCTAGTTGGTTTATTTGGTGAAAGATCATATGTTCAGATCCTATATGCATATTAATACTCCTCTGATTATGAACATGAATATGCTTTGTGAGTAGTTACGTTTGTTCGTGAGGACATGGGAGAAGTCTTGCTATTAGTAGTCATGTGAATTTGGTATTTGTTCGATATTTCGATGAGATGTATGTTGTCTATCCTCTAGTGGTGTTATGTGAACGTCGACGACATGACACTTCACCATTATTTGGGCCTAGAGGAAGGCATTGGGAAGTAATAAGTAGATGATGGGTTGCTAGAGTGACAGAAGCTTAAACCCTAGTTTATGCGTTGCTTCGTAAGGGGCTGATTTGGATCCACATGTTTCATGATATGGTTAGGTTTACCTTAATACTTCTTTTGTAGTTGCGGATGCTTGCAATAGGGGTTACTCATAAGTGGGATGCTTGTTCAAGTAAGGACAGCACCCAAGCACCGGTCCACCCACATATCAAATTATCAAAGTACCGAACGCGAATCATATGAACGTGATGAAAACTAGCTTGACGATAATTTCCATGTGTCCTCGGGAGCGCTTTTCTCTATATAAGAGTTTGTCCAGGCTTGTCCTTTGCTACAAAAAGGATTGGGCCACCTTGCTGCACTTTATTTACTTTTGTTACTTGTTGCTCGTTACAAATTATCCTATCACAAAACTATTTGTTACCTGCAATTTCAGTGCTTGCAGAGAATACCTTGCTGAAAACCGCTTATCATTTCCTTCTGCTCCTCGTTGGGTTCGACACTCTTACTTATCGAAAGGACTACGGTAGATCCCCTATACTTGTGGGTCATCATACCTCTATAGTTAATTAGGCCTCCCTCCCCCCCACCACACACCGATAGTCGATCGCTGTAGGTAGGTATCCATGCCATAGAGACAAACTGCACCTGTCCCCTCTCTCATTCTATTAGGCCAGCCACTCTATATCTTTGACGTGGGCACACACAAATTCGATGGCACTCTTTATCGACCGCGCGCGCGCGCACACACACACACATCATCCCTCTCTTCGATTCTATGGACACCTCAAGTCGATGATACCTCCACTCTCTTCTCGTGGATCGCCCCCTCTATATATATGATATATCCAGGACTCTATTTCACACACATTGCATATGTTACATTTTTTGATTGACCCCCCCCCCCCTAAAAAAAGCTCTCACGAACCCACACACTATATCTCTCTACGTTTGTATCTCTCTCACACAACCCCACGTAGGTGGTGTACATATAAAAGAAGAGAATAGGTGCACCGTGCACGTACTCACGCTTCTTGCCCAACCACACCCGCGCGGGTACACGGTGGAGCTCATTTCTGTACGAAATGGCAGCCCACGTGCTAATTTGAATGCGTGTAGCGGTTGTTTACCTACGGAGGTCGTGTACCACGCGTGCATGAAACAAAGTTCGACTTGATGCGTTGGCGCGTTATTTTTAAATAAAGTTATATCACTCAATGGCACGTACACAGAATATAAACCGATTTTTATGGAGAAAAAGGTAGTATGCTCCACTATATACAATGGAGCCTCCCTGCCTAGTTTGTCTCTCTTAAGAGTATCTCACACAAGGCTGCGGTGGCCTCTCTCCCTCTCTCACCATTGGTCACTGATCCGGCCGCATCCCGTCTGCCGGCGGAAAGGGAGGACGTGCATCGTTTCTCCATTCGACGGCACCGAGGCAGCACGTCCCGATCTGCGGTACACGCCATTCTCTCTGACCAAGCTCCGGCGCGGTAGGGCCTACGCCACCTGCTCCCTGCCGCAGTATGGGCAGATTCCGCCCACTGCCGCTCACCTAGTTACATCCCGATGACCTCCAGGTATCCCCTCCGGCCTGGCTCCACTGCCCGTCTTCCCACATCGCTGCATGTGGATCTTCCATAGTTCTTTGCACAAAACGTAGCTCGTCCGGCATACTTTCCATATTGCAATCTCGTCCTCACACCGTTTTAGACAAACACAACCGTGTTGTTATCTTCCCTTAGGACAAGGAATATGCTTCTTTTTTTTCGTCGCAACTGTCATCAACAATATTTATCTTTTTACAAATTTCAAATGGGCATATTTTAGAGTGTAGATTCACTCATTTTGCTTCGTATGTGTACTCCCTCCGTTCCTAAATATTTGTCTTTCTAGAGATTTCAACAAGTGACTACATACGGAGCAAAATGAGTGAATCTACACTCTAAAATATGTCTATATACATCCGTATGTAGTAGTCCATTTGAATCTCTAAAAAGACAAATATTTGAGTAGTCACTCGTTGAAATCTCTAGAAAGACAAATACTCCGGAGTATATTTAAGAACCGAGGGGGTAGTGCACAGCCGCATGGGAGACTCAGACCGGTCGTTGCGCCGCATTAATAGTGAGTAATGAGCAGTCAAATCATAAGCCCCACCTTTCCCACTGTAAGTTGCTCGGAAGAAGCAACCATCAATACGCTCTTCTTTGAATCCGCTCATACTACTCCATCCGTCACTGTTTATAGAGCGCGCTTCAGAAAAAGAGAAAATCTCTGGGACCAAGGCGACTAGCGATCGGCCTGAAAAATAGCATTGGTAGTTATAGCACGTCGTCTATTACTAGAGGAAATAATGCGTACACACATGCATGCAGTGCTTCCACCCCGGGTACACACATGCATGCACTTACTCCACTCCGTAGTACTACATCGAGAGAAAATTGCGGTTACCACGCCCTAATTAATTGAGCATTAAACCAAACACGTCTAAAGTCTCTCTGGTGGTGGAAATGCATTGAGAGAAATGCATCATAATGAAGCGCGCCCTGTAAACTGTGACGGAGGGAGGAGTAGTATGAAGGTGCAAAACCAAGTACGCGTATGGCCAGTCGGTCAACGCACCTCCTCTTGGCATATCACTGACATGTGGGACCGGAGTGTGAGCAAACCGATCTCAATTGACGGCAAAATGGCCAACCCGCCGTTCCTTGAGAGAGACGAGGAGCGAGAACACACAGACGGGCTCGCACGGAGGCCAAGATATATTCGAGCATGGTTGATCGATATCATCATTACATGTTGGGCTGCCGTTTTCCGCCCTTCTCCGGAATAAATGTGTACTTTATCAAAGATTAAGAAAAATAAGAGTACAGAGGCTCCACCATGCGGTTCTAGTAGTAGTACTACTCGTACTACTAAACCTTGCGCTTGGCTCTTCGCCTCTTCGTGAAGTCGAACAATGATGGTACTCCGCATGTTCGGTACTACAGTGTATGCCTCTGGCAATCTGACACCGAATGAACTGATGCATGTCCACCGCCTGGGCGAGGGTACGTTGCATTAGTCAAAAGGCGTAAGCGAGCTTCACCTTGTCCTGCAAGCTTCTCCTCGTTCTGCGAGTTGACGGGACACACCAACAAGTAGTGCTAGTCCATACTCCCTCCTTTCCGGTTAATATGGCTTAATCTTTTTTGCGGGTAAATGAGAGAGCTTTATTCATATATAAGCATTCTTAGGACGATCAGCCAAGACACTGGTCACTAGGAAGCGAGGTACCCCGCAAAAAAGAAGTAGGAAGCGAGGTGTTTCATCAAGCCAGCTCTCGGCCACATTCAAAGTGCAGCAAGCACGGTTCGCACAAAGATGCGCCGCAAGGTTTGCTGACCTGTTTACATGCTGAATAACAAAAAAAGAGGAAATATTACCGAGCGCTCCTATTTGTAACAGGATATGAGCCAGAATTAAGCGAGAATTGTGGCGAGTGTTCCATGCAATCAACTTCCATTATCACATGCGAGAACCCTCGAAGAGAACCAAATGTGTTGAAGATTGCTTTATCACATTTTAAAAATATAATAAGAGTGCAGACGCTCCTCCATCCGGTTCCTAGTACTAGTATAGTACCTCTATAGACTATAGTAGTAGTACTAGTAAACTTTGCGCTTGGCTGTTCGCCTCTTCGGGAAGTGCAACAATAATAGTACTAGTATAGTGTATGCTTCTGGCAATCTGACACCGAATTAACTGTTGCACGTCCACCGCCTGAGCGAAGGACAGCTTGCATTAGTCAAAAGTTTCTCCTTGTCCTGCGAGCCACCGCGCGCAAGCTTCTCCCGTCCTGCAAGCTTCTCCTCGTTCGGCAAGTTGACGGGACACAACAAAGTAATGCTAGTCCATACTGCCTCCTCTCCGGTTAATATGGCTTAATTTCAAACGAGATAAATACACTGTCTGTCACTGTATATTTGTAAAAATACGGTCAGTGGACTTCATAATACGCTCATTGCGCTCAATATATACATTTTCCGGTGTTTATACGGTCACTAGCTCACCCTGGCTGAGTATGTGTGTGCATGCACGTGTAGGTTGAGCACTTGAGCGTGACCGTGTGTGTTCCGTCGTGTGCTCGGACATGCATGCATTAGGGCGTCGCGCGCGTTTTTGCGTCCATGTGTACGTGTGACTGTTGCATACACGTAGGGGGAGTACGTGTAGGGGCCACTAAAGGAGCAGTCAAATCACACAGTAAGTTAGTCGGAAGAAGCAACCATCATTTCACTCTTCAATGACACGTACGCAATATAAAATGGTTGATATGGAGAGAAAAAGAAAACCACTATATATACACTAGCAGGAGCCTAAGCTACAAGCCTGCTTGCTTGGGTTGCTCTCTTCACAAGCATAGAACGACGGTGGCCACACCGCTGGTCACATATCCGGCCTGATCCCGCAGCTGGGGGAAGGGAACAATGTTCTGCGTAGACGCGGTCGACATCAGTGAGGGAGAAAATCCACAGTCGGTGCGTCGCAATCAGGGGTCACCGCGGTATGGGCCGATGCCGCGTCCCAACCGCCCTTCTAGCTACAACCCGACGTCTGTTTCAAAAATATTAGTGCATGTCAACAAAATTTTACTAGTATCGCTGTTCCGTTTCGAAAAAAAGCATATAAGCTGTTACTTCTTACCCAAAGGATCTTTATATCCAACAGACACAAAATATCCATTCGACTATTCGAAATTACTTTCACTGCTGATCTGATGTCGAGGTAATTGCTGCATCGCCACCAAAACCCACCATCTGTTAAGATAAAGTAGACCGAGCTAACCCCTATATTAGCATATTAATAAGATAAACAGAAGGCACTGTAGAATCATTTAGGACGTGAGCTTGTCAATCTGAATGTGGAGGGGCACCAGCTTAGCCCCGGACAACAGCTTGGACGGAACTGTGAAGAAGGTCAGCTCCTGGACGGCGACGTCGCCGGGATCCCTGCTGCTTGTCACCTTCATTTCCACCTTGACGGCGTCGGTCCTGCCTTTGGGCTCCCCCGGCGGGCCGTTCGCCCACAGCTTGGCCAAGTAGTGTGGCAGTGGGGACGCCCCCGCTCTGATGCAGACGACCGACATGGTGATAGGCGCGCCGATGTAGAGCACGCCGCCGACCAAGAAAAACGCGCGGCCGTCCTCCTCCGTGAACAGAACGAGCCGTGGCTCCGACAGTGGCACTTCCAGCTGGAGTGCCTTGCCGTACTTGATCCTGTGCACGGGCATGGGATGCACGGTGCTGATGTGGTGGCAGAGCCACGGCGGCAGGCCTTCCTAGCCGCAGGCGGGCACGGGGAATTTGCAGGGCGCGAGCGGACACACGCTCTGTTGATCGGCGAGCTTGTGGTAAGTGACGTAGAGCTCACAGCCTTCGTGCGGGCACTCCACCCTCACCGAGGAGAGGACGACATCCACCGCCGTATCCCGCACATCGAAGCCACCTCCGCGCTCGCACTTCTGGCACTGCCGCTGGTTCCCGGGGCGCTCGACGCGGCAGTCCGCGTAAGCCAGGTGCCCTCCCTTGCACTGCACAAATCAATCGAAAACACATCAATCAAGAAACCTGCACCTTGCTCGATCAGCTGAACGGACGAGGTGTATTCGAACCTCATACACTGAAGGCTTCAAGGGGCGGAGGAACAAGGGGCAGTGGAGCAAGGTGAGGTCCATCGAGACCATAGAGAGCTCCATCGTCTGTTCCTGTTCCGTCTGCATGATCTCGCCCTCCTCGTGCACAACCATCTCTCGCTTTATTAGGGCCGGGGCATTACAAAGCTTTACCGTCACATATTCATACTACTTCAAGGTGCATTAAATCAACACATGCAAGTATCAAAACGAGAGTCATGGCATGCATGCATGCGTTGTAATTAATGCATCGGTAAACGCAAATCATTGAAATATATTGAGTGCAGTGCTTTGATGTGTCGCGTCAACTCGTATAGGACCGAGAAGTTTGATTACTACAACGCCCTCTCGCCTTAACCGCACCTGCCTTTGGCTGCATGACAGGTGGGCCACCGACCTGTTGGGCCCACCTGTCATGGACGCAAAGGCAGGAGCAGTAAGTCAATGAAGCTGCGTCCCTCCCTCGCCCATGAGCGTGGTGGCTGGCAGGACTAGGAGAAGCTTTCGTTCGCTACACGCTCTCCCTCCCGTACGCGGTGGACATGCAGCAGTTCAATCGGTGTCAGATGGCCAGAAGCATACTGTAGTACTCCTCCACTGCAGTAGTACTCCATCATTTTGTTCGACTTCCCGAAGAGGCGAAGAGCCAAGCGCAGCCCGGACGCTCGTGTGGCAGTTTCATGTGTAGAGTAGTCTAGGATAGCGTGTACCGTGCCTGTAAGCTTAAAATCGTTGGGGTCGGCTTCATGCTATATTTTTTTGTTTATTATCTTCTGGCCCTACCTGTCATCCTGGTGATTCTAGTTTGCACGCTCATCTGGTCAAGACAGGAATATATATTTTAATTTGTGGTGGGGTAAATGTTAGAGGTTGCAGCAAATGGAGTATTGTACACTGCGGGTCTTTCAGCCAAGTTTAGAGGCAACCATGTGGGGCCAGTGCTATGATGTGTCGCGTCAACTCGTACAACGAGGAGAAGCTTGATTTTACTACTACACGCCTTCTCCCTCGCCCATGCGCGCGGTGGCTCGCAGACGAGGACAGGCTTTTGCTTATATAGTACTACAACAAGCTATCCCTCCCGCTCGCGGTGGACGGACATGCAGCAGTGGATTCGATACTGTAGAAGCAGTAGTAGTAACATCATTGTTCGTCTTCTCGAAGAGGCGAAGAGCCAAGTGCAACCCGAACGTGGCAGTTGCGAACCTTGGAGCACGCATATAGCCAGGCTCTTGCATGAGACAAAATTGCTATGTGAGCCCACTATTGTAGTAAGTACTTGCTAGTATAGCCCTGTAAACCAGAAAGGAGTATTTGCCTTTCTAGAGATTTCAACAAGTGACTAGACTACACCGAGACGGAGTACATATGGAGCAAAATGAGTGAATCTACACCGTAAATAAATACGTAGTTCTCTCGTTTTCCTCTCGGCCTTGGTCGCGGTGCACAATATTGAGTATACTAGTACTATCATCTTGAAATTTACGAAGTCACCATAGGCACCTCGTCGTCGACGGGAACGTCTCCTGACACGCGATAGACGCGAGCGGCAGTCGCCTCCATAGGTGCTTGAATGCCAAGGAGGGAGAGGGTAGCGGTTCCCGAGACGTTGAACGGTCAATGATGCATCCTCAAATTACTCTACATGTAGAGGGAATTAATTGGAGAAGCAGAATAGAGCCAGCACGATGTGAATGCAAGAGAGTTTGGATTCTCATATAAAGGCGCCCCACCACTCCAATCCATCTACTCCTTAGTCTCTACGCAACACTGCTCACTCCAATCAAAGACCAAGTGACTAGAAGCCAGAAGCACCTATGGAGGCGATGGACGCGAGCGGCAGTCGGCTGTGCCAAATCATCCAAGGCGCCGGCCTGTGGCCCCGCACCGCGCAGCGTTTCCAGACGGTGCTGGCGACCACCGGCGTCGTAGCCCTTGCCGATGCCGGCTTCGCCTCTCGCATGGACGACATGATGGTCAACTCCATCCGCAAGTTCGCCGCCGTCAAGAAGCGCGCGGACGACCTTGCCGTGCTGCTCCAACCCGCGCGCCCAGGCTCCTCATTGCCTGCCACCCTCATCGGCCTCCATGGTGACGAACTGTTTGAAGCCCTGGTGGCCCTGCAGTTGCCGGAGGTCGCGATGAAGAATGTGCACCTCGAGGCTGCGCTCGTCGCGCAGCGCCTCGCCATGCAAGAAACCGTCGACCTACACATCCACGTCTATGAGAAAATCGTCTACATAGGCCACTACAAGGCCAGCGAGGACAGAAAGACGTTGGCCTTCTTCTAGTGGCTCGAATCTCTGGACGCTATTGTTCAAAAGCACGTCGACCTGGCCACGAAAGCCATTGCTACTTAGCCGTTGTTCGGTGGGCCGACGCCCTGAGTCGAGGAGGTGGACGTCGTCGATGGATGCATCTCTTCTTCTTGCCTCCTGTAACCAGCACTGCATCGCCTCGTGGCCTTAATGTTTTATTAGTATAGGAGTATATGGCATTTTTATTCCAGTAGTAACGTTTTCACTGTGAGGTGGGGCCGCAGTTGAGCAAACCGACCATCGGCAAATCCCCACCCCGCCCACCGGGCGTCGGCTGAGTTTAGAATTAGAAGAGAGAAACGAGGGAGAAGAGCTAGCTGTAGCACAGACGCTGTTGTCAGATGGGACTCGCGTTGATAGAATAGGAGTACTGAGCACTCGTACCTCTTTTTTTAGGGAAAAAGCAGTCGTATGTCTAGTACTACCACTAGTTGGGTGCGTGCGACCTATACCTGTCATCACTTTAGGTCTCCTTTTCGAACCGCAGCTACGCTTCACCGTACATATTTTTTCACGCATTTATCCTCCTATATGTACTCCTAGGCTATTTCCACGTGCACCCTTTCGCCGACATGTGGGACATAGAGCATCTGGGTCGTAGTGCATGCACGACTCGGAGCATATGCCGGGGTACTTTACATTTCAGACCTCACGAATTACATGCAAACCCCCCGCAGAAGAATAAATAAATAAATGAATTACTACATGAAACCAGATTATTTTCGTAGAAACCGGAGCACGTTCATTAAATTTTGGACATAACACGTTTATAAAAAACTACCGGACCTAAACCAGTCTAAGGGCCTCTTTGATTCGCAGGATACTGAAAACACAGAAATGGGGAAAGTATGATGGCGATGAACCGAGACGAGGAGAACTCTACTAACTCAGTTAGAGGTTAGAGTTAGATTCTAACCCTGAACTAACTCTAAACCAAAGAGGTGTATGGATGGCAGGGTTAGATTGACAATAAATGTTCTTTCTCAATCACTGCGCAACACTGCTCACTCCAATCCAAGACCAAGTGACCAGAAGCCAGAAGCACCTATGGAGGCGATGGTCGCGAGCGGCAGTCGGCTGTGCCAAATCATCCAAGGCGCCGGCCTGCGGCCCCGCACCATGCAGCGTTTCCAGACGGTGCTGGCGACCGCCGGCGTCATAGCCCTCGCCGACGCCGGCTTTGCCTCTCGCATGGACGACATGATGGTCAACTCCATCCGCAAGTTCGCCGCCGTCAAGAAGCGTGTAGCGAAAGCTCCTACTAGTCCTGCCAGCCACCACGCTCATGCGCGAGGGAGGGGGCGTTGTAGTAATCAAACTTCTCGGTCTTGTACGAGTTGACGCGACACATCAAAGCACTGCACTCGATATAAGTCTTTTTACACATTTCAAATGGACTACTACATACAGATGTATGTAGACATATTTTGCTTCGTATGTAGTCACTTGTTGCAATCTCTAAAAAGACTTATATTTGGAAACGGAGGGAGTACAACGCATGCATGCATGCCGTGACCTCCCTTTTGATACTTGCATGTGTTGATTTTGACTATAAATTTAACTAACCAAATTTTCATGCATGTCACAAAAAATTACGGGGCTGTTTGGATTGTGACTATGTTTGTCTTATGTTGCCACATTATTTTTCCCACTGCCACACTTGCCTAACTTGAGTTGCTCAAATTGTTAGACACACTTTGGCTTGCCTAAGGGAATCTTGCCACACTTTTTGTGTCTATGACATGTGGGGTTCACTGCTAATAAAAAAATCTTGTCTTAGGTGTGGCTAATAAAAAAGACTTATATTTAGGAACGGAGGGAGTAGAAAATATAAATAATAATGCATGTTGGGGCAACCCACGTTTCCGATAATTTTAGCCGTGGGCTTGTTCACAATTTTTACGAGGGGGTGGTTGTTCATTTAATGGAGGGACTTGTACCAGACTTGAACGATACAAAGTGCGACCTGGCACCCTCAAAAAAAGTGCGACCTGGCACACCGTAACACCACTTGGAACAAGCGGGTAGCTATCTCAAAAAACAATCAACAACTAAAAAAACGGCGACCTGGCACGTAGTACACAATTTTAAACGATTGTTTTGATGGAGTGAAAAAGGAAAACTACCCCACTACGTATATATAGGTCGGAGCCTCCGCGCTTGCTTGCTAGGGTTGCTCTATTCACACACTCTCATCCTCTCCAGATCTAAACAAGATAGGGGTGGTAACACTGTCTTTCTCCCTTAAAAAACACTGTCTTTCTATCCTCACCGCTGGTTACAGATCCGGACGTATCCCCCTCCGCCGGTGAAGGGGAGGAGGGGCAGCGTTTAGGCCGTCGTCGACAGCGAGGGAGGAGACCCACTGTCGGCCGCACCGTTATCTCTGGCCGAGCGCCGGCGCGGGAGGTCCTCCGATCCCTTCGTCGTTGCCCTAGTGTGGGCGGATCCGGCCTCCCGCCGCCCACCTATCCACATCCCGACGACCTTCAGGTATAACTTCCTTCGAAACCGCCTTAGCTCTACTTCTCCAGCTCGCTACGTCGCGGCATGTGCATCATTTTCTACCTCTCAGCCCCTCTCGATCGGATGGTCCAATGTCACCTATTTTTTTCTTCTATTGTTAGAGGTAAAGCCACTTCATGGAGTCGAATCTTGTACTTGGTTCAAACAAGATATAAAGTGGGGGTGGGGAATTTAGTATGTAGTACATCGGACTTGGTACAAACAGGAAGGAAAGGGGGTGAAAGTAGTACAGACTGGTCATCCAACCGGTCTCTTGGTCGAAAAGGGAAATATAGGGGTAACGTTGTACACAGTGGTATGACCAGGACTAGATTTGCTATCCACACATAGGAGTAGGTGGCTAGAGTGAACAAAAATGGGACCAACCCAGATATGTTTCTTGGATGTTTGTTTCTCGGGGCAACAAACTATGAAACACCACTTTATGCCCCTGTTTAGGTACATGGTGCTGGACTGCTGGTGCACCCACTGTCCCATGCCCTTATACCAAATATTTAGCTGTTCTTAATCTAATGCCCCTGGTAAAAATGAAGCCATGCCACTGTTATAAGCCATGACAAGTTTAGCCAAATGTTTTTGCCTGTAATTGTTTGAGACTCTGACTGTTTCCTCTGTAGCTTTTTGTGCAAACAGGGATATCCATTTCACCTGGTTGCTGTTGTGACCTTTTGGTGCACTGCACAAAACTCTTCTTAAAAGAAGTGACTTTTGTGTTGTTTAACTGGAATGTCAGAATGGAATAGTTGGTTCATTTCGGTGGAACTGCACAAAGGGAGATCTGTGTTCCAATCCTCATCATCCATATTGGCACCATAACCTTCCTTTAGGTAAGAATGATATTTAATGCATGTGTTCATCTCTATTTTGCGACTGCCATGAGGAAATAATGCTAATTTTTACTAGTACACTTGTACTCCCTCACTGACAAAACCAATTCTGAAATACAAGGCCAATCATGTACTTGGTTTCACCAACTGGTGAGGAGAATGAGAAACAGAGCATTAAGAGGAAGAAGAAGAATAAACAGTGCCAAGGCGATCTTGTTGAAGCCAGAGGCCTCAGTCGAGGCCATTCAAGGGCTCCGGCAACAACTACCTTACATGTGAGACGATCCTCCAGGGAGCCCTTCCACTTCTGCCGTCTCACTTAATTAATTAGGAGTACTTAAGTACCACTAATTTGTTGCTCCCTAATTTTCCTGTTAGAGTTAAACTAATCTTTAGTAGCACCCTATGCTGAATCATGTACATGTGTATGTTTGTCTATGGAGGTGAATCATGTGGTGGAGCAGGGAGGGAATATTATTAGTGTCATGACATAATAGTGCTATTGTTTTGCATGTCAATTTATTGCCATTGGTTCAATGAGGCAATGTTTTGCATATTGTCCATCATGAATTTGATGCTACTGTTAGAGTAATATGCTAATGTCTTTCTATCCTTTCTCACTAAGCTAATGAAGGTTTCATATTGTTCCTACTTGTGCAAACAGGGATCATGTTGTGCCAATCATACATTTTAGTGGAACTACACAAGACAATACAATGAACTGTATCCCAGCCAGTGCTTTAACTCTGCTGGAAGTTCTTGATAATCTTTCGATATAATCTCAGCACTGGTAAACAAGAGGGATTTCAACCATACATTTGAAGTGCACAAAAATATATACTATCGAGTGATTCCAGTGAGTGCTTTATTATCTCTTATGGGACTACATGAATAAGTTTTTTTCCTCAGGTTGGAACGGGCCTAAGGCCTTCATCCATATTAGTTTGCTGTCATCTCTATTTGTATCGTGCTACTGTCATGAGAAACTCCTTTATCTTTGCACGTTAAAGTTTTGCAACGTATGATACATGGCAATGCTTTGAGTGTTGAGCTAATTGGCACTGATTAAATAAACTAATACCTCTCTTTAAGCAAGACTACTTTGTTGCTAACTTTACCCATTAAGATAATGAGGGTGCTTCTATTTGTTAGTGTATGTTTGATCAACTAGTCCCACTATTAAAGTAATCTCACTCTCTCAATATATGTGCCAACAGGGTTGCTCGATTTTGGTGGAACTGCACAAAAACTTTGGGTGCTTCATGGCCTCGACAGCTTCCTTCCTTTCCTGTTAGTCACTAATCTCGGCTTGCATTCTTCCTTTGCTGTCAGTCGCTTGGCTTATCTCGGCTTCCAGTCAAAGGAAATAGTAATTGATATGCTATCTCACACAGGTTGGTACTGGTCTTTATCCTGATTATTGTGCTTGTCATATGTATTGGTAATTTGGTATTGTGCTACTATTTGCCGATTTCATAAAGGAGTAACTTGGAGCCTGAACTCGCAGGCAAATCATTACATCGGGTGATTTCAGTAGAACTGCACAAAAAGATCAGATGGACAGGTACTTATGCTGCTGCTATGTACTCCAAAGTTCACTCAGACAAGCATCGATGTTGACAAGAAGAAGTGCCTATATTCATTCGAGTATCAACCGGCGTCAACCAATTGTCAAACTCCAAGTATTAGGAGAGTGAATGCCAAAAATATTGCTTGGCGCATAGCCCAGAAAAACGCAGTCCAGTCTTTGGTCCCAACTTGTGCCTTTTGGTTATCGGCACATATGGTAGCGAACTGTATGGCATGGAGTCTAAAGATTCCAGAAAATTGGTTGACGCGTATATTCATCTGGCCCTTAATCAGTCTGCATGCCAGGGATGCTCCATTTCAGTTAACTGCACAAAAAATTTGGGTGGTTCATTTTCTCAACCGCCTCCTTTCTCGTCCGCAATGTAGAATTTTGGCGAGCTACATGACCAAGATGAGCCAGTAAACTAGTTGGATGAAAGTACTGGCCAAGTTGCTCAAACCTCCCTCGCCACGAGGCCACTATTTGAGGATAAACCTACAAGCAAAGTTCAGATTGTCTATGATGCCTCTTATGTACTCGAAAGTTTACTTGTACAAGCATTAATTTTAGCAAGAAGTACCTCCGACTGAACACCATTTACCAGTCTGCAATGTAGAATTTTGGCGAGCTACAGGACCAAGATGAGCCAGTAAACTAGATGGATGAAAGTAGTGGCCAAGTTGCTCAAACCTCCCTCGGCACGGGGCCACTATTTGAGGATAAACCTACAAGCAAAGTTCAGATTGTCTGTGCTGCCTCTTATGTACTCGAAAGTTTACTCGTACAAGCATTAATTTTAGCAAGAAGTACCTCCGACTGAACACCATTTACCCGTCTGTACCCTAGGTAATTAAAGTTCGTCCATGGATGATATTGGCTGTGATCTCAATCATTTGGATGCATAAACATACTGAACATGTGTATATTGAATCTTTTTGTGAATTATCTATGAATATTGTTGTGTGATCTATCAATCATTTGGATCCATAGACATGTTGAACTTGTGTATATATGAATCTTTTGAGTTGTTGATAGTGAAGGTTGGCTATGAATATGAACGTGTCCTGTGAACCAGAGTTTGATACGAACGTTTACCTTTTCTGTTGTGCTTGTGTGTGAACTTGTTAGTATGCCTACTGTGGGGTATGTGACGTGTGGGTGTCAACGGCACACCTTCTTCCCGAGAAGAATTGCACCTGCTTTGTTAGGGTAGCAAAAGCTCATCAGCTCTTTTTAATCTTTTTGCTCTGTCTTGCCCCCTCCCCCGCTCAACCCCTGCCGTAATGTTTTCGGCCTCAAAGCAAACATAATACTGCGTTGTTTTTGGGGCTTGATGAAAAATCGAGTGCTGGTTTCTGTAGGTTGGCCCGCCCAGCAAATGGGTTGCTGGTCCACCACGGAGTGGGAGGCTAAAAATACAAGTTGTATGGTGTAGAGGCAAGTAAAAAACGCCATCGAGAGCCATCCACTTAAGAAAAAAATTGCTCCTGATGTGCTTCTTCAGTCGTGCCGCCGGCCCCCTCTATAATCTAGTTCGCTAGGGGATCTGGTATCATTTTTTTCTAGAGGGCGAACAAGTATCAGCTAGGCCTAGGTTTTGTATTTTAACATGCGTAGCCCACGACATACGGTGACAGTGGTTTCAACTTATTTTTTGAGGTCCATACCGGCCTATGGGATTTTTCTTAAAGATCGGCAGCCCAATGTATTTTTTTAACCACATTATATATATTTATAGTATTACTATTATCGTATATTTAATAGAGACTTATATATACATTATAAAAACATCCCACGTGTTATTAACTTATAAAAGTAAATGTTTAACAGAAGTAGGCAAGGAAAATCCTGGTTGTTTTTGACTCACAGGCAAGGAAAATCCTGGTGATTGCGTACAAAAGCTTGCGAAGATTTTAAGGAGCAATGTAATAATAACGCGCTCATTTTTTTTGAGCAATAACTCGCTAATTTGTTAATTATGTATATAAAAAATGTGCCTCTCCGGTTTATTTTTCATATTAATTGCTCCTTCTAACATAACATTATATATATAACGAGCCCAGCTAATTCGTGTATTTGAAGGAAGTGCAAATGGGCTGGGATTTATTAGATAATATAAATGGGCCGCATTGACGCGAAATTATTTGTTCACCCAGCCCAGCAAATGGACTGTACATTCTAGAAAACATGGGTTAAATATATGCCACATTTTTGCAGGCTGACATGTGGGCCAATAGGTCGAAGCCTACGCAGGGCGTTGTCAACTTGGTCGGCATGCACCTTTAATCTCTTGTCTTCTTCCTCCAGCGTCGCTGGGACCGCCTGGTCCGGCCTTCGGCGGCTAGCGGCTCTGCTTAGCAGGCATCGCTGCGAAGCGCTACCTCACCGCCGGCCAGGCTATCCCTCCACCTCTCCACACCTCCATTTATTCTCCACCGACTGCAGCCCCATGCCGCACCAGAACCAGTTATAACCATTCTCCTCCACTCAATCTGCGACTCCACTGCCGCGTCTTCCCATCTCTGAGTCGTTCCCGTCCGGGGCCTCACCGTCGTCCATCGCCTCGCTGCGCTCGGTGCGGCGTGGTCAACAAACGAGAGTCATCGCAAGAGGACTGTACGTGGAGAGCCTGACGGCTGGGACCCACGAGGTCCATGGTCGCACGCAAGGAAAGTTCCTCCTTATTAAGCTGAAAAAAATGTTTCCTCCACCTGACAGTTGGGACCTACCGGCTGTATCTTCGCACGGAAGGAAGTGCCTCCTTGTTATGCGAAAAAAATTATTCCTCCCGTTGACAGTTGGGACCCGTCAGATTTGATGGCTAACTTGTGGGCCTACTAAGCGGACGTGTACGCAGGGCTTTGTCAACTTAATCAACAAATGATTCTAGCAGTGGACCATTGGATGTTAATCCAACAGCTGTGCTCCTTCTTCAACCTTTGTTCTTGCTCCTGTCTCCCGTGGGCGGCACCGCGGCTGTGCTGCCGCGCAGCCGAACCAGTCAAGTTTCCCACTCCTCTCCATCTGCGACTCCACTACCCCGTCTTCTCCATCTCCGGGTCATTCCAGTCTGGGGCCTCGCCGTCGTCCACCGGCCTTTGGTGCGCTCGGCACGGTGTGGTCAACATGGTCAACAACCGAGAGTCATCGGAAGATGACTGTACGTGAGAGGCTGACATTGGGGACGCACCACGCCCATGGACGCAGGCATGCAATGGAATGCGGCGTGGTCAACGTGGTCAAGGAACGACTTCCATCGGAAGTGTACTATACGTCGAGAGGCTGATAGCTGGGTCCATAGCCGCAGCAAGGAAGTGCCTCCTTATTACACGGAAAATAATGATTCCTCCACCTAACAGCAGGGACCCACCGGACGGGCGACCGTATTTTGCGAAAAAACGTTTCCCCACTGACTACTGGGACCCACCGGACGGGTCACCGTATTTCGCGAAAAAACGTTCCCCCCGCTGTCATCTCGGACCCACCGAAAGTGCCTCCTTATTACGCAGAAAAAAATGAATACTCCCCCTGCTAGCTGGGACCCACCTTGGTGGGAGGCTGACTTGTGGGCCTACTAAGTTGATGGGGACGGAGGGCTTTGTCAACTTAGTCAATATGAACGTTTCTAGCTCCAGTGACCGTACGATGTCCATCCAACGGCCGTAGTGCTTCTTCAACCTCTGGTCTTCTTGCTCCAGCCACCCAAACCAGCGCCGGTCGTGCCTCGTGCTCCTGCCTCCCGTGGCCGGCCGCGATGCGGCGAAGGCCTCACCGCCCCCTACTACTCCCACCGCTGGCCAGGCCATCCCTCTACTCACCCCCACCCCTTGTTATTCTGCGGCGACGGCAGCCTCACACCGCAGCGAACCAGTGAACCCTCATACTCCTCTACGGGTGGGCATCCACTGCCGCGTCTTCCCTGGCTCTGCGTCGTCCCCTTCCTAGGCCTCGCCGTCGTCCACCGCCTTGGTGCTCTCGGCGCGGCGTGGTCAATGTGGTCAGCGACCGACTTCCATCGGAAGAGTACTGTACGTGGAGAGGCTGACAGCTGGGTCCACGGCAGCCGCAAGGAAGTGCCTCCTTATTACGCGCAAAATAATTATTCCTGCACCTGACAGCGGGGACCCACCGGACGGGCCACCGTATTTCACGAAAAAAGTTTCCCCCCTGACTGATGGGACCCACCAGCTACATCTTCGCACGCAAGGAAGTGCGTCCGGGCAAAAAAAAGATTCGCCCCCTGACTGCTGGGACCCACCAGCTACATCTTCACAGGCAAGGAAGTGCCTGACAGTCGGGACCCACCTGGTCGAAGCGTACGTAGCATTGTCATTCTGGTCGCGAACATGTACGTACATACTGGTCGATGTAGAGGCGCGCACGTGTCGTAGTAAAAGCGCACACGTAGCATGTACATGTGCGTACAGCGGCCAGTGTGCAAGAAAGAAAATACGGCCACGTACGTACATACGTGCAGGTTCTTGAACGCCTACTCGCGCATACGTACGGCCAGGGCTCGTGTACATGGCTCGGTCGGAACGGAGAAACTACGTCGTCGTTGTGTTCATGGGGAGCCAACCGACTTGGTCGGAATGGAATGCGTTGTCGTGTTCATTGGGAGGGCTTGGACGGAACAGCCGATGGAAACGAGGCCTGGCGTACCGCAGAATGGAGGAAACGGCCTTGTGTTCGACCAGCCACGTTCGAAACGTGATCCTGTTCATCAGGAGGGGTCTGGCGTATCGCAAAACGGAGGAAACGAACCTCCTACGGTAGAAACGGGGGTCCTGTTGATCGGGGGGGTGTGGCGTACCGCAAAAGGGAGGAAACGGACTTGTGTTGGAGCGCTACGGTCGAAACGGGGGTCCTGTTCATCGCGAGGGCTGTGGCGTACCGCAAAACGGGACTCCACGGGATACTGTTCATCTCCACCGTCGACCCCCTCCAGCCTCCACGGGCTACTGTTCATCCACCGTCGACCTCCTCCAGCCTCCACCTGCGACTGTTCATCCACGGGCTCCTGTTCATCCAGCCTCCATCACACGCTACTCCACCGGCTACTATTCAACCAGCCCTCTCCACGGGCTCTTGTTCATCCAGCCTCCACCGCGCGCTACTCCACCGCCTACTGTTCACCAAGCCCTCTCCACGGGCTCCTGTTCAACCACCCCTCCACGGGCTACTGTTCATCCAGTCCTCCACCGTCTCCTGTTCATCCTGCCCTCCACGGGGTGGTCCTGTTCATCCTGCCATCCACAGGGTCCTGTTCATCCAGCCCCAACCGGCTCGATCGATCGGGGTCCTGTTCATCCACAGGCAACACCACGGGGTCCTGTTCATCCACCCCCACCGTGAACTGTTCATCCAAACCCCCCCAGCAACGCTCACTGTTCATCCAGAGGCAGCATCGACCGGCTTCAGTTAGCAGCAGTAGTGAAGGAATCGCTCGATCGGGTTTAGTTAACAGCCATCGATCGATCGCTCGGGTTCAGTAACGCGTAGCCTGCAGTGCAATCGCTCGGGTTCCGTTAGAGCCCAATGCCTCGCTCGAGTTCAGTTAGAGCCCAATGCCTCACACCCACACGCATGCGTGTACGGGAGAAATGCACATCGCTCGGCCCCGACCACCCACCGTAACAGGGAACACCCCGATATTTTCCTCGCCCTCGCTTCTACCACGGTTTTTTCCGTCATGGACGGCCCAAAGAATGTCATGCAGCTGCGTCTCCGGCCCGCCCAGGACGAAAAGCCCATTTTCTGTCATGATTTTTTTCATAGAAGTAGGACCCCACCACATCTATGATGATACCGGGTTTTGTCACAATTATCGTCATAGAAGTGTCATAAGTATGACAGAAAAAAAATTCGTTCGACCCAAAATGTCACGGATATGTCTTTTTTTTGTAGTGCCACCGCGTGGACGGGACAGAGCGGCTACTTACGCCGAACACCAGCCCGCGCCACCCCGCCGCCGAGGCACAGAGGTAGCGGCCGCGGGCTATACCTACGACTTACGCCAGGACCTGGACAATAGAACCGGCCAGACGAGATCAATCTATGGATCAAGGGGACGTGCTCCAACTCGAGATGACGACCATCAAGTGTGGCACAATAAACATACTCACACTCGGGCCAAAAACCAAACACGGATGTCATCCAAACTCCATCGCGATGTTGCCCGATATAGAGGCGCCACACACCTCCTGTGCTTTACCGATGAGGTAATGCAGCACCAGTTTCTAGAAGGGTTTAAACCCGTAAACATCGAAGCATACGACGGAATGACATACCCCATTGTCTGCATCAAAGACTTTCTTCTCCACATTCACATGGCTCGCAGAGACGACCTACACGCCATCAAATACCTCCCTCTAAAATTAAAGGGACCAGCGCGGTACTGGTTAAACAGCCTCCCAGAGAACTCTATAGGTAGCTGGGAAGATCTAGAGGATGCCCTTCGAGACAACTTCCAAGGTAGTTATGTCTGGCCACCAGACGCCGATGACCTCAGCCACATAGTCCAGCAACCCAGAGAGTCAGCCCGCAAACTCTGGACTCGGTTATTAATTAAAAAGAACCAAATCGTCGATTGACCGGATGCCGAAGCCCTAGCGGCCTTTAAACACAGCGTCCGGGACGAATGGCTTGCCCGACACCTCTGCCAAGAAAAGCCGAAGTCTATGGCGGCCCTTACCGCACTCATGACCCACTTCTGCGTGGGAGAATATAGCTGGTTAGCTCGTAGAAGCAACAATACCAGCGACCTTGGCACCTCTGAGGCCAGGGATGGCAATGGAAGGCCACGACGCAATGAACATAATCGTCGGAACAACAATGAAGATACTGAAGATATGGCAGTTAACGCCAGATTCAGTGGTTCTAAACCCGGTCAACGGAAGAAGGCGTTCAAAGGAAATAGGGACGGTCCATCTAATCTGCACAAAATCCTTGATTGGCCTTGCCAGATTCATGGCACCCCCGAAAAGCCTGCCAACCATTCCAACAGAAATTGTTTGGTCTTTAAACAGGACGGCAAGTTGAACACCAAACATAAGGCAAAAGGGTCGCCAAGCGAGGAAGATGATGAGTCCCGCCCACCGAACACAGGGGGACAAAAGAAATTCTCCCCTGAGGTGAAAACAGTGAACATGATATATGTTACACACATTCCTAAATGGGAGCGCAAACGCGAATTACGGGACGTTTACGCCATAGAGCCGGTCGCCCCAAAATTCATCCCATGGTCGGCTTGTCCGATCACTTTCAATCGCAGGGACCACCCAACCAGTATCCATCACGGAGGTTCGGCGGCCTGGTACTCGATCCTATCATTGATGGCTACCATCTCACCAGAGTCCTTATGGACGGCGACAGTAATCTCAATTTGATTTATCAGGACACTGTCCGGAAAATGGGCATTGACCCATCAAGAATCAAGCCTAGTAACACTACCTTTAAAGGAGTAATACCAGGCGTCGAAGCTCATTGTACAGTCTGTTTAACATTGGAAGTTGTCTTGGGTTCGCCGGACAGCTTTCGAAGCGAAGACTTAATCTTCTACATTGTCCCTTTCCGCAGTGGTTATCACGCACTGCTCGGACAGACCACATTTGCCCGTTTCAAAGCAGTCCCGCACTATGCCTATTTAAAGCTCAAAATGTCGGGACCGCGCGGCGTTATCACAATCAGTGGAAACATGGAGCTCTCCCTCCGTACTGAGGAGCATACTGCGGCCCTTGCAGCCGAAGTGCAGAGTGGCCTCATCAAGCCGAACAGCTCATCGGCCATCAAGGCCCCGGACACTGCTACACGAGTCTGACCTACTCTACATAATAACAGCTCGGTAGACATAGAAATGGACTAGAAGTTTCGCCTCCGCCAATTGCCCTGCACAATCGTAGCGTACGTGCCGCGTGTGCATAATTACGCACTTGAAATACCCTGGGCAGTGACGGAGGCACATTGCGGATAAGGTTCATAGTACGGCTCGACCTATTTGGACCTTAAAACTTCTTTCCATCTCTCTTTTTTTACAGGTTCGTCAGAACCTTATAACTTTCCGGTCGTACAAGGGCCCTTTCCAGGCCCCTTTTTATATAAACGACCGACGATTGCTCCTCTCAAAGGATTTTTCATCAAGGCGAAAAGCGGCACAGACGTGCGGCAGGGCGTCAAGGGGATCTTCAAGACTACCTTCCTCTAGGCCCTGTATACTGCTTTCCCTTGCTTACAAATTCTTGGCATGTAAAATAGCCTTGATGTTTACGACATTATCTATAATAGCACATCTTAACGTATCAAACAGGTTATAGTAGAAAGAGTTTTTTCACCAACCTTTATTTGGTCTTGGTTTGTTTCATAATCGGAAAGCCTCCTCCGTGCTAAGATTGTCATATATATACTTATAGTTCGGTACGACTTTATCGCCAGGGGCTCTATAAGGCCACACATATGTTAAAAAAAGTCCGAACACTTTTATAGTATACTTTGGCGTGTCAAATCTGGCATTATATGCATCAGCTCTGAATCATGTCTTTGGTCAATAGTTGGGTTGCCCGGCTCCTGTGATTACTACCTTACGTTCCGCTTGTTCGGCTAGGGTAGTAAAGGGAGAACTACTGCGATTGTGTTTCTGGTTCGTCCGGTTAAGCACCTCAGTAGAGAAAGCCGAAAACTGACTGTCATGATACGACGAGAGCTGGTCGGCGATTCGGCGACTTGCTATAAATCGCTTGCGATTTCTTTTGTATTATACAAAGGACTAGGCTTTGTCCAGTCACGCGTCTAAGGCACCCTAGTTCGGATAGATGCATACGCACCAGGGGCTGGTACTTGGTCCCACTATAAAACTCCTATGGCTAAGTGAAAGTGATAACGTCGCATAGTCCAATTGCCTGGTTCGCCGCGCAGACACCTCCCTTGCGGACCAAGATGCTGGGTCAAGTGTGATCATGCGCCCTTCCGAACACCCCCATAATATCTACGTGGGGGCTGAAGCCGATGACTGGCAAACTTTCGGAATTAAAACGGCTGCACAGGAGGAATTTAATTTCAGATAAAGGCATAAATATATTACAAGCCTTAGTTCATAACACAAGGTCTGGACAACTTTGATACATTTACTCAAATATGACATCCTTGGAGCATTGACCCTCTACTATTCGGGCACCTTCTAGGACGTCGTCGAAATACCGCTCCGGCTTGCGGTGGTCCTTGCCTTTGGGTGGCCCCTCGGTCGCCACAACGGTGGCCTTCATCTTCGCCCAATGCATCTTGACACGGGCAAAGGCCATGCACGCACCCTCTATGCACGCCGAACGCTTCACAACGTCAACTCGGGGCAGCGCATCCGTGAGTCGCCTTACCAGGCCGAAGTAGCTACTCGGAATGGGTTCGGCCGGACAAAGCCGGACTATGATGTCCTTCATGGCCAGGCCGGACACCCTATGCAGCTCCGCCAGTTGCTTCATCTGGTCGTTCAATAGCACCGGACTTTCCGGCGCCTGGAACTGCGACCAGAACAGCTTCTCCGTCGTGTTCCCCTCCTGGGCCCAGAAGAACTACACGGCGTCGCCATCACTCTTCAGAAGATCCGCGAAGGCGTCTGGAGAACTCCACAGTCGAGTGAGTAAGGCATATCTCTGACCGCCAAATACAGTTTGCAAAAGAAATGGCTTACCAGCCGCTATCTGTCCGTCCTGCCAGATCTCCTCCCGAGCTGCCTGGGACTCGGACCGCTCTTACTTGGCCTCATTAAGGGCTTTGGTAAGTTCGGCTGCTTGGGACGAAGTCTTCTGCCCCAAAGTCTCGCATTTGCCGATTGCGTCCTTCAGCTCCTGCTCCACTTCGGTCACCCTCTCTTCATGTTGGCGGCGGGCGACCTGTTCGGTCTTTAAATCCGCAGCCGCTTTATCAGCAGCTGCTTTGCTTGCCTTCGCCTCCTCCTTGGCTTGGGCGAGAGCGCTATTGAGGGTCTCGACCTCGGCCGCGCTGCCTGCAAACACGACTATGACAACGCATGAGCTTAAACTCCACATTTGCATATCATTCCAGGTGCGCAAATAATCTTTCAAACATAATTTGTGCCTCATCGAACCACTTATTAATGCGGTCGCTATCATCATCGGCCAGCTTCAGCTTCCGCTTGAGTTCGTAAACTTCAGCGGCCTGGGCGGTCGTCGCCAATAGGGAAGCCTATTTATCCAATACACAAGTACATCACGTCCTGCGATTATTACTTGATCCTCTATTCGACAGTTTTTCAATACCAAACAGAGTCTCAGGGGCTACTATCTATATACAGGCATATTTTTCATATAAAAAGTGGCTAAGAATATTACATCGCGTACCTCGAAGCCTATTAGCAGGCTTGTGAAGGTTTCGTTCAGCCCGTTCTTGGCGGACTGAACCTTCTCAATCACCACACCCATCAGGGCGCGGTGCTCCTCCATGATGGAAGCACGTCATAGTGCCTCCACCAGAGCATTCGGCGCCTCCGGATTAGTGGAGGTCGCCGTCGGGGCGGGCGCTCCCCCCTATTTTGAAGGGGGTATCTCGCTCGATTTCGGAGCCGCATGGGTCTCCAGAATAGTGATCGGCTGGGGGCCGGACTGGTCAGGGCCCCCGTTGTTAGTCTCCATGGGGGTTGCACCCCCATGTTCTTGGCACCCGAGGCACTATCCTCTGGCGCCGTCTTGGCGGCCTCCCTCACCTCTCCGTGGCCCGGAGAGGCCCTTCGGGACAACAACTCAGTGTCATCCACGGTGGCTGGCGGAGAGGCTTGCGGAGGCGACTCGCTCTCCACCATCTCCGGCGCCAGAGAGTTCCCCTCAGATAACGATGGTTGGGGGAGGTCACGGGCTGGGCTAAAACATGCAACATAATATGTTATATTACAATCATAGAAGGTCGGATACCTGTAAAGTATCCTTTGGCACTTACGATGTGGCCAGGGGCTTTTCCCTGGGGCGCCTGTTGGGGGTGTGTTCGGCATCTGAATCCGAACCGTCCGAGAGGGTTATCTTCTCCTGCTTGGACGCCCCCTCCTCCAGGTCGGCGGAGCCTGCCCTTTTCTTCATTCTCCCCTTAAGGGGGGAGCCACTTTCCACCACCTCCTCCTCTTCGTCTTCGTCGTGGGAGGAGGGGGCTTCGGTTTCTCCGGACACTACGTCCGAAGTGCCTTTACGGCGAAGGCCGCCCTCGGCCTCCTTGCTCTTCTTCTTGGTCTTCTTCTCCGGCACCGGAACCAGCATCCTCGTTAGCAGAGGAGTGGCCAAGTCTTCAGGTAGCGGAGCGAGACACTTAATCCGCCCCGCCTTCGCTGTCCAGCCCTGAATGAGGGATGGAAAACTCAGTATATCCTTTTATAACCGAAATTATGTTCAGAAACAAAGCGCTTACAGGAGTCGCCGGATTCGCGCTGTCGAGGCCAATGTCGTCGGTCTTATTTCGCCACGTCTTCTGGGCTTTGAAGAGCAGCTTCTAGATCTCCTTGTGTGCTGTGCCGAAGAAGCGCTGCAAGGTCCGGGGACCTTCCAGATTGAACTCCCACATATGGACAGGCTGGCGCTGGCAGGGGAGTATCCGGCGGACGAGCATCACCTGAATCATGTTAGTGAGACTCGTGCCCTTGCTTATCATATTCTTGATGCACTTTTGCAGCATCATCACTTCATCGGTTGACCCCCAGTCCAGACCCTCGTTGGTCCACGATGCGAGCCGCATAGGGAGGCCGGACCTGAACTCAGGAGTGGCCGCCCATCCGGCGTCGTGGGCTTCGATGATGTAGAACCACTCCTGTTGCCACACCTTTACGGTCTCCACGAAGGCTCCTTTAGGCCAAGTGGTATTGGGGAGCTTGCTCACCATGGCGCCGCCGCAGTCCGCATGCTGCTCGTCGACAACCTTCAGCTTCACATTGAAGACTTTTAGCCAAAGGCTGAAGTGTGGGGGATACGGAGTAGCGCCTCGCACACGACGATAAACGACAAAATATGGAGGAAAGAATTCGGGGCTAGATCATGGAAATCTAGCCCGTAGTAGAACATGAGGCCGCAGACAAAGGGGTGGAGGGGAACCCTAGCCCGTGGAGGAAGTGGGGGATGAACACCAGCCTTTCGCCGGGCTCCGGAGCGGGGATGACTTGCTTCTTGGCAGGAAGCCTGTGCGTGATGTCCACAGTCAGGTACCCCACCTCGCGGAGCTCCTTGACGTCCTTCTCCGTGACGGAGGAGGCCACCCACTTGCCCTGCGAGCTGGATCCAGACATAGCTGGAGAGGTTAGTGGCGGTGGGAAAGATTGAAGCTTGGGCGCTGGAGCTCGAGGATGGGAGAGCAAAGGAAGGAAGAAGGCTTGGGGCAAAAAGAAGGATCTTTATCCATTTATATAGGCAGTGAATATCAAGTGCCACCCCACTCAAGCCCTAAAACTCGCCTGTTCCCAAGAGGTCGTGCGAATTGCACGGTTGGATTACCCAAACCCGTATTGATGAGGATCCCGCAATAAGTGGACATGATATCTGTTTTGACAAGGCGTGTCAGTGGAGGTCGCGCCTCGAAACGTGAGGCGGGAGTCCAAAAAAGGTTCAAAATGATAAAGAGGCCAGACGTGATGTTTCGCCAAAAGGGTTGTCAGTTGACAGACCTTATTTTGATTAAGTATTTCTGCCTTCGTGGTTGAGGGTTGTGACTGGTATACAAACCCGGATTTAGTTCTTTTATTCAGAAGATTGCTTTGAAGTATTCGGAGGAGGAACCCGCCTTGCAATGCCGAAGACAATCTGCATGCCGAACACACTGTCATTGAAGACTGGTTCAGGGGCTACTGAGGGAGTCCTTGATTAATGGGTCCTCGGGTGTCCGGGCTATGTGTTATGGCCCGGACCGGTGGGCCGTGAAGACGCAAGGTAGAAGACCTTCCCCCGTGTCCGGATAGGACTCTCCTTTGCGTGGATAGGAAGATTGGCGTCCAGATGTATAGTTTCCTTCTTGTGTAAACCAACTCTGTACAACCCTGGGCCCCTCCGGTGTCCATATAAATCAGAGGGTTTAGTCCGTAGAGGCTATCATAATTCATATAGGCTAGCAATCTAGGGTTTAGCCATTACGATCTTGAGGTAGATCAACTCTTGTAATAGAAGTAGGAGCCCACCACATCTTTGATGATACCGGGTTTTGCCACAATTATCATCATAGAAGTGTCATAAGCATAACAGGAAAAAAATTCGTTCGGCCCAAAATGTCAGAGATGTGTCTTTTTTTGTAGTGCTTCAACTTCTCCCTTTAACTTTCACATTCTCTCTGTGCATCAGCAATGACCCGGCGAAGATCATCATCAGGCACATCGTCTGGTGCCTCTTGATCTTCACCTTCCCTCGTTGCATGATCGTCGTATTCAGGGAATAGAGGATAGTTGTCATCATCCTCTTCTTCTTCGTTGTCTTCCATCATAACCCCTCTTTCTTCATGCTTGGTCCAAACATTATGGTGTGGCATGAAACCCTTCTCAAGAAGGTGCAAGTGAAGAGTTTTCGAGTTAGAGTAATCCTTCATATTCTCACAGACATGGCATGGACAATACATAAAACCATTCCGCTTGTTTGCCTTAGCCACATCAAGAAATTTATGCAGGCCTTCAATGTACTCAGAGATGCGTCGGTCACCGTACATCCATTGCCGGTTCATCTGCATGCATTATATAATTAAGTGTATCAAAAACCATTACAGAACATCATGAATAGAGAAGTGGCCAAATTAATGCAAGTTCATCATCACATCTATATCTATACCTACTAATAAAAGGGCTACCGCTTCTCACCACCGTAATTTGGTATGTTTTTCGTCCGTCCACCCCGTCTATACTACTATTAATTTCTTTCAATCCGATGTGCTATTAATTCTCAGGCCGTCATTTACGCTTCGTGCCGTCAACTGTCCCTGCGTGGGTTGCAGTTTTTGATTTTCGTGGTGGGCCAAGTTGGGCCAAGCTGCGCATAAAAAATAGTTGCTAATGGTTCGGCGTTTCAAACACACGATCCTTCTTTCTGTATGACGATACTGATTAGCTACCCAATTAAATATAGTCCCACATCATCTCTTTGCATCAAAGAGCATCAACTTATATAGGTCTGAGTTATACAAGAAAACAAGCAGCCTCGAAAATAAGCAAACCAGGGTGAGATGTGGGCCTCGGTGGTGTATGGCTACGCGTGATAGAAATTAGAAAGAACAAAGAAAAGGGGCTCTTGGGGGCACAGGAGAACAAAGGAGCACCACCAGATGGCATGGATGAGCGAAGAGAATTGATGGGGATGTGCTTGCGGCCTAGGGCATCGATTGGGGAGAATTGGCGCCATGGATGGAAGAAGAGCGGCACCGAGGCCGAGGCTGACGGCAACAACGGCTGAGGCCAAGTCCGTAGCCACACAACTACAGCTCCACATGTGTGCGATGGAACCAGCCTGCAACTCAATGAGTAGAAGCAGCGCAGTTGCTGTGGTTTGCTCGAACTCCAGCTAACGGCATGACAGCGTGCGTGGACCTCGGTGTAGCGCCGACAGATGAGTATCGCAGGCCGTCTGTTGAGTACAAGGATTATTAGGAAGTATATGATAGACTAGGATTTGGTCCTGCCTTGTCTTGTACTTCAAGTTGGTCTTTGTACTCCTATATATATATGCCCACGAGGCTTAAGCAATAAACGAACAATTCCATCAAATCTCTCTCTCCCTTCTAACATGGTATCTATCGCAAGTTGATCCTAAACCCTAGCCGCCGCCGCTTCCGCACCCGCGCGCCGTCCTCGGGGTGGTCGGCCTCCATGACCGCCGCCGGGGACCGCGCCGCCCGTACCTAGGGTTCGTCCGCCGGTCGTGTTGACCGGCTGCCCTAGAGAGTCTTTTCCCCGAGCCTTGATTGGTGTTTTCTCTCCCGCCGGTCATCTTGATCGCGCGGTTTCTTTTTGGTTTTCCGATCTATTTTTGATCGGTTTGCGTCGTCCACCGCCGCCGTCGACCCCGAGCGCCTCTACTTCGACCCCGGCGCTACCAGTCGGCCTCTCCTCCGACCCGGCGGCCACGCGCGCCGAGGCGGCCCGTCAGGGCCAGCCGCCGTCCGCGCGTCGGTCCGCCCGTCGCCCTGCGCCGGCCGTCACCGCCCTGCTCCGACGGGGACACATGCATCGCCCCGACCCGGCGGCCTCGTGCCATGCGACGGCCAATCATAGCCGTCACTCGCGCGCCGGCCCGCCCATCGATCCACATCACCCGCCTCCGCCGCGTCTGCACGGCGGCCCGGCGGTCGTCGGCTGCGTCGGGACGGCTGCGTCACGCTCGTCGGCCACCTCAACTCGGGCGCCGCCGCTTCGTTGGTCACTCGGGCCTCGCTGCCCGGGCGCCGGCGTTGCTTTGGCAGCCCGGGTGCCGGTGCTGACAAGCTCGTCTGCACGACGTCCCACGCCGTCCGTCGTCACCGGCTTCATCTCGGACTCCGCCGCCACCACGCCTCCACCGAGCGGCGTCCCCTATCTCGCGCGCGATCGGCTTGATCACCCGCTCGCCGCAGCGATCCGCCTCATCTATGCCGCACGACCGACCTGGCCCGTCGGTTACGCGCGCCTCCGCAGGTACCGTGAAGATCGTCCCCGAGTTCAGCGCGCCTCTTCACTGATCGAGCATCGGGCTGCCGCTGCGTCGCCCCGTCAGGCTGCAGCACCGCCGCCCCGTGGTTCTCCTCGCGGCTGCATCGACTCGTGCGTCGCCGCTGCGTCGCCCCGAAGCCGTGGCTGCACCTACTCGCGAAGCGCCGTTGCGTCGCCCCTTCGGGCCGTAGCGTCGCGGCCTGTGGTCCCCGCCGCCGCCCCGAGGTCTTCCCGTCGTCGCCCCGACCCGCCTGCCGCCGATGCATCGCCCCTTCGGGCCGTAGAGCCTCGGCCCGCGGTCTACTCCGCCGTTACCGCGCCTCGACCTCCCGTGGTATGCGCCGCGCCGTCTCCGTTGGCGCGGGAACGACACCGTCCGCGCTGGTCTTCGTCACGCTGTCAGGGTTCTTCGCCTACTTCGAGCACCGCCCCCGCACTCCTAACCTAGCTGCCGCCGCCGCCGTCAGGCCGCCGCCGCCGCTCTTCTTTGGCCGCTGCCGCCACTACCTTCGTAGCCGCCGCCGCCCGTCCACCCCCTTCGTCTTCGTCCAAGCACCAGCCCGTCGCCAACGTCGTCGTCATCTACCCCGACCACTTCGTCTACTCTGACCATCGTTGGTGACATCGGCCCCGAGCCGATGGACGCCGCAATCGTCGTCGAGTTCTTCTCTGCTGGCCCCTCCGACTTCTCCGACATGGCGTACAGCTCGTGCAGGTCCCTCGTCTACGCATGCCCGGTGCTGGCAACACCGATGCGTGCCTTCATCCACGACGTGTCCCCAGGCCTGGCAAGCCTGGTCGACGCTTCGTCAACTTCGTCTTCGTCCGTCTACGCATGCCCGGTGCTAGCAACACCGGTGCGTGCCTTCGTCCACGATGTGTCCCCGGGCTTGGCAAACCCGCAGCGACGCGTCGTCAACAACATTTTCTTCCCGGCGCACCCCTACTTCGACACCACTGCGCCCATGCTAACTCGGCGCCCCTTGCACCGCGGCTCCACGGCGACTTCCTCGACACCGGCCACCTCGACTCGACATCGACCCCGGCATTCTTCGCACGGCTACCTCGACCACGGCTCCACCACCCACGCTCTCGGCTACCTCGACAACGGCACAAAGAGCTACCGCCTGCTTGAGCAACCTCGTCGGTTTTCACTCCAGTCACGACTCCGCGATGCGTCGACCGTTCCGACTGTGGGAGGGTGTCCGTCGGCTTGCCTTCGGATTCTTCTCCAGTCTCACCGTCTGCGTCGCTACCGTTGTGACTACGGGGGGATGTTGAGTATAAAGATTATTAGGAAGTATATGATAGACTAGGATTTGGTCCTGCCTTGTCTTGTACTCCAAGTTGGTCTTTGTACTCCTATATAAATGCCCACGAGGCTCAAGCAATAAACGAACAATTCCACCAAATCTCTCTCTCCCTTCTAACATCGTCGAGGCCGAGCACCTCCCCCTAAGCTTCTTGCCGTCCTACATTTGTCTCAGCTTTGACATTCAGGATGGATTGATTTCCAACTAATGCCACTCATGCATGATATGATCGGACAAGTGTATACGCACATTTAGAATAACTGCATATGATCTACCAGCTACTATGAAGTACGAACAGTAAATTCGAATAAAAGAAAATGGAAAATTTCTGATATTTTTTTGGTAACTTTAAGAAATGTTTGAAGGGCACACAAATTTTCATAACGAAATAACATTGGAGCAAGTTGTACCAAAAAAATTCAGAGCTCCAAAATGCGTTTGAAAGTAACATTTTCAAAACAGTGATTTTGTTTTTTTATCACGCCTTGCACCGATGATTCCGTGATGAATTTTTTCTTGCACTCTAAACATTCTTTAAAGTTTACGACAAAAAAATCAGAATTTTATGGAAAAAAATCTTTTTTTCAAATTCACAGTTCATCCAAGGGCATTTGAGCTCGAGATTAGAAACTCCACGTCTGAGTAAATTTCCCTATGATGCTACTCTAAACTTTTGCTGCATTTGTACAAGATGTGCTTGGTTGACCAGAGCATCGATTTTGTTTTTTATCACGCGTTTGCACCGATGTGATTTCGTGATGAATTTTTTTGCAGACTAAACATTCTTTAAAGTTTACTACAAAAAATCAGAATTTTTTGAATTTTTACTATTTGTTTTCAAATTTACTGTTCACCCAGGAGCATTTGAGCTCAGGATTAAAAACTCCACGCCTGAGTAAATTTCCCTATTATGCTACTCTAAACTTTTGTTGCATTTGTACAAGATGTGCTTGGTTGACCATTAATATGATAATAATTTTTCTACATCTTCCCTGTGCTTGGTGGTCGTGCTAGCAATCGAAAGATGTGTGGGTTGGCTGCAGCAGTAGCAGCAGATGGGCGAATGTTATGCCATCGTCCTATGGAGGACAAGTATAAGATGTGTGTAGTGCACGACATACCGCCACATCTTCATTGGTGATCCAATTGTTGCTTGTCACCTATGCTATACACTCATGGGCGCCGCTAGATAGAAGCTCATGATACTGGGAGGGAATGTCTTGAGGCATTATTATCCAGGCTAAGGTGTGTGGTATTCTTCCGTTGCAAGGCACATACCTTTTTGCTATTAAAACCAAAGTACTGTAGTGATCAAATGTGATTACTGAAAAAATAAATACATAAAGTTCATATATAGTTCTCATAGAACAACATACAACTCGCTAGAGCATCTAATTAAAACAAACATTAAAACTAACAAAAACTATGTAAAACATTTAAATGCAACAACAAATGCGATCATAATCGCAACTAAGGTAACAATTGATCCAACAACATAATGATACCAAGCCTCATTATCAATGGCATATTTTCTTATCTTTCTAATCTTCAAGCGCATTGCATCCATCTTGATCTTGTGATCATCGACGACATCGGCAACATGCAACTCCAATTTCATCTTCTCCTCCTCAATTCTTTCAATTTTTCTTTCAAATACTCGTTTTCTTTTTCAACTAAATTTAACTTCTTGACAAGAGGGTCGGTTGGAATTTCCGGTTCACATACCTCCTAGATAAAAACATCCATGTCACATTGGTCGGCATAATTGTCATAAACACTAAATGAAACAAATAGTTATAAAAGATAATTGTCATAAACATCTATGTCACATGTGCATAATCTAAGAAGTTAATTTGAGCTCAAAATGTGCGTCTAAATTAAAAGAACTACCACATACACTCCTACACTAAAACCACAAACCACCCTACTTCTAGAGCATTTTAAATGAGCTAAACTAGCAGTGAGAGATGAAACGATAAAGTTTCTACCTTTTTGAACACTTGTGTAGTTGGTGCACCGCGAAACCTAGACAAATCTTGGGGAAAATGTAGCTTGGAGGTCGAGCTTGGAGAGGAGAAAGCTTAAGTGTGGTTCGGGCATTTCTTCGAATACCTCATGTGCATATACAGGCAAAAAACAGAGTAGCCAACACTTCCACCCTTCCACGGCCAAAAGACAGAGGAGATGGGGGGCGTGGATATATATAGGCCAAACTTTAGTCCCGGTTTGTGTCTAAAACCGGGACTAATGGCCTACCCTCTAGTCCCGGTTTCAGACACCAACCGGGACTAAAGGGCAGCAACCCCTTTAGTCCTGGTTGGTGGTTGGAACGGGGACTAAAGGTCCCAACCGAACTGGGACAGATGTCTGCCGAGGCCCGGCCGGCGTCCTAGCCTCTCAAACCAGGACTGATGCTCCCATTAGTCCCGGTTCGTAACATGATCGGGACTAATGTTCTGATCTGCCAGGACCAAAGCCATGTTTTCTACTAGTGATTGCGGCCATTTAAACAACTCATCGGTCGGTGGTCAAGTGATCCGTAAATCGCCGAGCAAGTAAGTTGTTTTACATGATCTTCATTTGGCCGGATATGTACATATGCAACTTGTTGGCTGGCTATGTGGTACGTCCATTTTGCATCATGCTTTATTATTGATATTTATTGCATTATGGGTTGTTATTGCACATTAAGGCACAATACTTATGCCTTTTCTCTCTTAATTTACAAGGTTTACATGAAGAGGGAGAACACCGGCAGCTGGAATTCTGGACTAGAAAGGAGGAAATATTAAAGACCTATTCTGCACAACTCCAAAAGTCCTGAAACTTCACGGAGAGTCATTTTGGAGTAAATAAAAAATATTGGGCGAAGAAAACACCAGAGGGGGGCCACCTGCCATCCACAAGGGTGGAGGGCACGCCCTACCCCCTAGGCATGCTGTCGGTGTCAAAACCAGCGGATCTCGGGTAGGGGGTCCCGAACTGTGCGTCTAGGATCGATGGTAACAGGAGACGGGGGACACGATGTTTACCCAGGTTCGGGCCCTCTCTATGGAGGTAATACCCTACTTCCTGCTTGATTGATCTTGATGAATATGAGTATTACAAGAGTTGATCTACCACGAGATCGTAATGGCTAAACCCTAGAAGTCTAGCCTATATGACTATGGTAATGTGTATCCTTTCCGGACTACCCCCTCCGGTTTATATAGGCACCAGGGGGATCTAGGGTTTACATAGAGTCGGTTACATAAGAATGAATCTTCATAATCGGTCGCCAAGCTTGCCTTCCACGCCAAGTAGAGTCCAATCCGGACACGGTACAGTCTTCGGCCTTCATGTCTTCACAGCCCATCAGTCCGGCCCATGGATAACAGGCCGGACGCCCGAGGACCCCTTAGTCCAGGACTCCCTCAGTAGCCCCTGTACCTGGCTTCAATGACGAGGAGTCCGGCGTGCAGATTGTCTTCGGCATTGCAAGGCGGGTTTCCCCTTCCGAACTCCAAGATAGTCTTCGGATGTGCTGATAGAATCCGGACCTGTCACACACACCATGCACAACCGCAGAGAGAATATATTTTTACATGAGTTCTATCCGCTGGCAACTTTTTATAGCACGACATTACTTCTAACCGGCCATAATTCCAAACCGCTTTTATGTTCGACGCCCCACGTCACGAGACGCGGTTGCCATTGGCACGTCTTGTCAAAGCAGAGATCGTGTCCCCTTATCGCGGGATTATCATCAATGTGGGCATGGGTAACCCAACCGTGCCATTTATACAGCCCTTGGGAATAGGCGAATCTTAAGGCGAGTGACGAGGCGTTTAATATTTGGTGCCTTTATAAGGGGATATGGATTCCCCCTTCCTCTCTCACGCCCTCTCTCTGTCTCCGCCTTTCCAATCCCGAGCTCCAGCGCCCAAGTTCTCACCTCCTTTCCACTCAAGCAACCATGTCCGGATCCGGAGGTCAAGGCAAGTGGATGATCTCCTCTGTCAAGCAGGAGGACATTACTGAGCTTCGGGCGGCCGGTTATTTAGCGAAAGAGATCACTCACCGCCTGCCAACCGAGGGACAAGTCGTCCCCACGCCGAAGCCCACCGAGAGGGTAGTGTTCATCCCCCATTTCTTTCGCGGGATAGGGTTTCAACTCCACCCTTTCGTCCGCGGGCTGATGTATTATTACGGGATAGATTGCCATGATCTGTCCCCGAATTCCTTCCTCAACATCTCGGCGTTTATCGTCGTGTGTGAGGCCTTCCTCCGCATCCAACCTCACTTCAGGCTATGGCTCAAAGTCTTCAACGTGAAGCTGAAGGTGGTGGATGGCCAGCACGCGGAGTGCGGAGGAGCCATGGTGAGCAGGCTGTCCAACGTCTCCTGGCCCAAAGGCACTTTTGTGGATACGGTAAAGGAGGGGCAGAGGCAGTGGTTCTACGTCACAGAACCTCGCGGCACCACCTGGGCCGCAGCTGCCGAATTCCGCTCTGGCGCTCCCATGCGACTCACCTCCTGGGTCGAGAAGAGTCTGTACTGGTGTTTACCGGAAGAGCTGATAGCGCTGCAGACGCGCGTTCAAAGCATGGTAACCAAGAACGTCAAGCTCGTTGACGTGATCCAGGTGATGCTAGTTCGCCGGATCATTCCGTGCCAGCGCCGAAGCCGCCCTCTGTGGGAGTTCAATCCGAAGAAGCACCAGACCCTGGTGAGGCTCTTCGAGACTACTCACGAAGGTGCATGGAAGTTTCTCTTTAAGGGCAACGAGAAACCGCCGGCCACAGATTCAGAGCGAGGTATGTCATTTTTAATGCATTCTCCACTTGTTTGTTTCAAGGATGATGCCTGAGCTTTTATTGTTGCTTTTTCTGGACTGGATGGAGAGGGCGAAGCGGATCCAGTGTCCGGCTCCACTACCCGAAGAACCGGTCATCCTGCGTCTGGTGAAGATGCTGGTGCCGGCACCCTATAAGGCACCGGATAAGAAGGCCAAGAAGAAGGCCAAGGGGGCCAAGAGTGGCCCCCGTCGCAAGGCCACTCCGGACGTGACGTCCGAAGATGACGAAGCTCGTTCCTCTGTCCCTGAGGACAATGCGAGGAGAAGGAGGAGGAAGAGGAAAACAACCCTCCCCCTGAGGAGAGGAGGAAGAAGAGGGCGGCTTCGGCGCATCTGGAGGCGGAAACGCCCAAGAAGGGGAAGGGTGTCCCAGCGGTTAATACCGCGTGGGATGTTGACAGCAGTCCGGAACGACGCCCCCGCACTAAGCCCCAGGCTGCATCGTAATTGACATGGCTCGCTCACGCGCACATCCGTCCCTTTCTCTTCATTATTTTGACATAGTTAACTGTAGCATTGCAGTCCGGCCTGCGACCTTATCCAGCGATCCTCATCTGGAGGTTCGTTGGGTCCGTCGGAGATGGCGAGCATGTCGCCACTGCCTGCTTATTCCCCCGGGGCCAGGGACGACACCGAAGTGTTATCCCGGAGGACCGCTCCGAAGGGATCAGCCCAGGACGCTGTCTGGGAGGCACCACAAGGCGAGACCTCTACTGCCGGACACATGGGGGAGCCGATCCCCATGGAGACTAGCGAAGAGGGCCGCATCCAGTTCGGCCCTCAGCCGAATACGACTCCGGAGACTCATATGGCTCCGGAGTCGAGCGAGCAGCCCCCTTTGAAGGACGGGGTGCGCCGCTTCCACCGGTGGCCCCTGTCCATCCAGGGGCGCCGGATAACCTGATGGAGGCGCTACGAGGCGCCTCCGTCATGGACAAGCACCGTGTCCTTATGGGTGCGGTGATCGAGAAGGTTCAGTCCGCCAAGAGTGGACTGAATGAAGCCTGCAGCAACCTGTTGACAGGTTTCGAGGTATGAAAGAGAAAAAACCCGTGTAGACAGTAGCCCCTGAGACATTGTCCGGTGTTTGGCAAGAAGAACCGGACAGAGGATCAATCATTTGTTATAGGAGACTAACGTAATATGTATGGATAAGCAGGCGTCGCTGTTGGCCGCAACCTCGCATGCTGCCAAAGTCTCTGAACTGAAGCAGAGGCTGGAGTGGACCGACAACGAGCTCGGCGAGGTTAAAATTCGGCTCCAGGAGAAGCAAGGTGAATGACGACTTGCTATGTGTTCGAAAGGAAGAAACGCTGTATACTGACTGTAGTGGCGTAATATGTGCAGGAGCCGCGACCAAGGTTGAGGCCCTAAGGAAGGCCCTGGGCGAGGCCGAGGAGAAGGTTGTCCAACAGCAAGCCGCCCGTAAGAAGCTCAAGGCCCGGGTCAAAGAAGTCCAACAGGAGCTCTAGGATGCAGTGAAGAAATGCGAGGCTTGGAGCATGATGCGTCGGTTCGAGGGACCGAACTCGCCAAGGCTCGTCAAAGCGCGGAGACCGCACAGAATGAGGCCCAGGCCGCCCTCCAGGAGATCCAGGAGGCCAAGAAGATCGCGGTGGGTAAGGCATTTAAGATGCAAAGCAAGTATGCGGAGAAGCAGTACCTTTTACTAACCTGGGTTCGGAGTTCCCCAGGGGCTTTTGCGGATTTACCACGCAGTGTGTCGGACACCGCGGAGTTCTATCGAGCCGAAGGAGGGGGTTCTACGGAGAAGTTATTCCGGTCGCAATATGCGGCGCCAGTGCATCCCGTGTCCTTCACCGATCAGCTGAAACAGCTGGTGGATCTGCATAGGGTGGCCGAACTAGCCATTAAGGATTTGATAATCCGGCTATGGCCCGCCGAAGCTATGCCAGGCAGCTACTTCGGACTCGTGAGGCGAATGGTGAACGCCTGTCCTCGGCTGGACGTCATCAAGCGCTCTGCCTGTATTGAAGGCGCGCGCATGGCCTTCGCCCATTGCAAGATGTGGTGGGCGAAGATGGACGCCGTCGAGGTAACCAGAGGGCCACCGGAGCGCAAGGAGCACCGCACACCCCAACGGTATTTTGCGGATGTCCTGGAGGGATCTCGCCTTGCGGCAGCACAATGTTCGCAGGACATTGTATTTTAATAAATGTATTCATGTTCCCTTTGCCTTGTATTATGAAAAGAAAGCCTGTTTGTAATATAATTTTTGTTATACTTTAATTGTTTCCTCTTGTGCGGCCGTGTTGTATGTAATCTGAGGGTTGGCCAGTCATCGGCTTCTGCCCTCACGTAGGTAGTACAGAGGTGTTCGGGATGGAATCTAAACAATCTTGATCCAATTATATGGTCCTTGAAGGAGTTGTTTAGCGCAACGAACAAGGCAATCAGACTATGCGGCTTAAACGTCCTCACTTAGCCATAGGAGTTTTATAATAAAGCATGGGCGCAGCCCTGGTTCGAACCAGAGTGCTGTCAGCATCTGATCGGGAAGTGCCGATCTTTCGCATAATGCGGAAAAAAATCTCCAACGATTTGTAACCCTCGAACAGCTGACCGGCTCTCGCCGCATCATGACAGTCAGTTTTTGGCTTTCTCTACTGAGGCGCTCATCCGGTTTAGACCAGGGCACAATCGCAGCAGTTCTCCCTTTACTACCCTAGCCGATTTAGCGGAACATAGGTTAGCAAGCACTTGGAGCCGGGCAACCCAACTATGGACCAAAGACATGATTCGGAGCCAATGCATATAATGCTAAATTCGGGGTGCCGAACTTCTCTATAAGAAGTGTTCGGACTTTGTTGCCGTGTTATGGGGCGATGAGGAGCCCCTGGCAAATATGAAACGTACCAGAGTGTACGGTTGCTAGGAAATAAGTAATTGAAAGGAAAACAGAAGGAGAATCGAGATGGTATCTGGGGCCCTTGAACTTGGACCATGAACTGTTTCCATTATAGTTGGATTAATGCGCCAAAGTGCATTGGTACAAAATAGTGCCATAAGCAATCGGCTATTTGACATGCCACAACTAAAGGCGAGCTGCGTGTGGGTCCTGAAAACAGATAGAGTGATCGTTGGATTGGCCTCGAGGGCTGCCCCTGTACGCCTGTGCTCCATGGCTATCCGATATATTTGTCCTTTGACAGGATCATAAATCAGGCCGTCAAAAGAGGCCTGCATAAGAGAAACCTGTGAAAGGGGGAAAAAGGAAATAGTAAAGTTATATGTGTGTCCGGGATCGGTCTAGCCAAACTGTAGATCCCGGGCTAGCTTGTGCCTCCGTCGATGTCCATGGAATTTTGAGTGCATAACTATGTATGCGTGGTACGAATGCCACTACTTCATCGGGACTGGGACAGAGCCTGAATTGCTAATCAAGCTCTTGACGAGCCGCGTTTTCCTGTTGCAGTGTAGTCCAGAACCTCTTAATGATGTCCAGGGGCTCGGCAGCCGTATTATGGTGCTGGTTGAGAAGGCCGCTCTGTACCTCTGCTGCTAGGGCGGCGGTATGCTCCTCTGTTCGGAGGGAGCGTTCAGTATTGCCATTGATTGTTATGACGCCGCGTGGACCGGGCATCTTGAGCTTGAGATAAGCATAGTGTGGCACTGCGTTGAATCTAGCAAACGCGGTTCGTCTGAGAAGTGCATGCATGGTAGCCGCTGCGGAAGGGGACGATATCGAAGATTAACTCTTCGCTTCGGAAGTTGTCCGGAGAACCGAACACTACCTACAGTGTGATTGAGCCCATACAGCGGGCCTCTGCGCCTGGTATGACTCCTTTAAATGTAGTCTTTGTGGGTTTGATTCATGAGGGATTAATGCCCATCTTCCGCACTGTATCCTGATAGAGCAGGTTGAGGCTGCTACCACCGTCCATTAGGACTCGTGTTAGGTGAAATCCGTCGATGATTGGGTCGAGGACCAGTGCGGCTGAACCGCCATGCCGGATACTAGTTGGGTGATCTCGACGATCGAAGGTGATCGGGAATGACGACCACGGATTGAATTTTGGGGCGACTGGCTCTACCGCGTAGACGTCCCTAAGTCGCCGCTTACGCTCCCTTTTGGGGATGTGTGTAGCGTATATCATTTTCACCGTTTTGACTTGAGGGGGAAATTTCTTCTGCCCCGCTCCCCCCCGGTGTTTGGCTGCCGGGGCTCTTCGTCCTCGTCCTCACTTCGTGATCCCTTTTCCTTGTTTTCGGCATTTAACTTGCCAGCCTGTTTGAAAACCCAACAATCCATGTTGGTATGATTGGCTTGTTTATCCGGGGTACCATGTATCTGGCACGGGCGGTCGAGTATTCGGTCCAGGATGGAAGGTCCTTCATTGTTTCTTTTGTAGGGCTTCTTCCGTTGGCCCGACTTGGAGCCGCTGAATCCGGCGTTAACTGTGGTGTCATTGGTGTTGTCGCCGTTGCTTTGGCGTTTGTGTCTATTGCGCCGGAGCTTGCGGTGTTGTTCTTGGCCTTGGAGGGGCCTGCCTCGCTGGCTATGTTTTTGCTACGAGCCAGCCAGCTGTCCTCAGCCGCGCAAAAGCGGGTCATGAGTGCCGTAAGGGCTGCCATAGACTTTGGCTTTTCTTGGCCGAGGTGGCGCGCTAGCAATTCATCACGGATGCTGTGTTTGAAGGCCGCTAGGGCCTCGGCATCCGGACAGTCAATGATCTGGTTCTTTTTGGTTAGGAACCTAGTCCAGAATTTTCTGGCTGGTTCTCCAGGTTGTTGAACTATGTGGCTTAAGTCATCGGCATCTGGTGGCCGGACATAAGTTCCTTGGAAGTTATCAAGGAAAGCCTCTTCCAAGTCCTGCCAGCTGCCGATGTAATTCTCAGGCAGACTATTTAGCCAGTGTCGAGCTGGTCCTTTGAGCTTTAATGGGAGGTATTTGATAGCGTGGAGGTCATCTCCTCGGGCCATGTGGATGTGGAGAATAAAATCTTCGATCCACACTGCGGGATCTGTTGTTCCGTCGTATGATTCAATATTGACGGGCTTGAACCCCTCGGGGAATTCATGATCTAGCACCTCATCTGTGAAGCAGAGAGGGTGTGCGGCGCCTCTATAGCGGGCCACGTCACGGCGCAATTCCGATGAAGTCCGTCTGCGGTTATCGGCCCTGGTGTAATTAAGTTTGTCACGTCCGAATAGGTAGCTGTCATCCCGAGTAGGGAAGCGTCCTCGCGATCCATAGATTGATCTGGTGTGTCCTGCTCTACTGTCCAATTCCTGTTGAAGGTCGTATGTATGGTCCCGAGCTGTTCTGTCCCTGTTTTTGCGAGGCGGTGGGGCGGGCTGTTGTTCGGCCTGAGTTGCCGTTTTATCCCGACCGCGGGGTGGTCGGTCCGCCGCACTATCCCGACCACGTGGTGGTCGGTCCGCATTGCGCCAGGAAGGTATGGGATCTGGTGCCTCCTCATCGAATTGAGGTACTAGTCTGCGTTTTGGGTAACTTTTGGCTGTGCGCTTCAGGCCGTATTCTTCGCCTGCCAGGACATCGGTCCATCTATCGATGAGTAGGTCTTGATCTGCTTGGAGCTGCTGCTACTTTTTCTTTAGGCTTCTTGCAGTAGCTATGAGCTGGTGCTTAAAGCGCTCCTGCTCGAGGGGTGCCTCAGGCACGATGAAGTCCTCGTCGCCAAGGCTCTCATCATCCTCAGAGGGTGGACGATAACTATCATCATCTGGGTCATTGGGCGTGGCCTGTTTATCAGGGTTAACTTGCTCATTATCTTGTTCCTCTTGTTCCGATGCTGCTCCAACAGGGTCTTCGTTGTTTTCGGCGTCGCTAGGAGTACAATTTTCTCCGCTTTCGGTGTTGTTGTCTTTTGAGCGACGTGACTTAGAGCGGCGTTTAGGGTGCCGGCACCTGGAATGCGTCTCAGAGGGTTTATTCGCATCTGGCTCTTCTTTGTCGTCGCCAGATCCTTTAGGTGTATCAACCATGTACACGTCATACGAAGAGGTGGCCGTCCAACGTCCTGTGAATGGCGGGTCTTGGCCTTGCTCCTTGTCGGCATCGTCGTCCATACCGTCGATGTCTTCGGAGCCATAATCGAGATCGTCGGTTAAGTCCTCGACGGTAGCTATGAAGTGGGTGGCGGGTGGGAAGCAAAATTCCCCATCATCAGCCTCTAACTCGAACAGAACATAGTTTGGCTGCGAGTCCTTCTCCAAGGACAAATTCTTTAAAGAGTTCAACACTTCGCCCAAAGGTGAGTGCTGGGAAACGTCTGCGGCGCTGAATTCGAAGATCGATAACCGATCTAGCTCGGTGTCTGCAGGCGTACACGGTCCGGAACTTGTAGCCGGAGACGAGTCCGAAGTTCCGTTGATGCAAATATTGCAGGGTGTTGAGTCCGTGTGCGGCTCCAACGCCGCGGACTCAATGGCTTTGGATGGGACGATCTGCTCTGGTTCTATGGCCGTTGCAGCAACAGGAACCATCTCCTAGATGTGATCCAATGATAGATTTAAGTCATGTTCATCGGAGCGAGGGGGAGCGATTGCCGCGGTCTCAAATCCATTGAAGATCAAGTCTCCACGGATATCCGCGATGTAGTTCAAGCTTCCAAATCTGACCTGATGGCCAGGGCGTAGCTATCGACCTGCTCCAGATGGCCAAGCGAGTTGGCCCGCAGTACGAAGCCGCCGAACACAAAAATCTGTCCGGGGAGGAAGGTTCCTCCTTGGACAGCGTCATATCGACGATTGAAGGGGCCATCGAAACTTTTGTTGACGGCACAGTGGAACTCTCAATGAAAGCACCGATGTCGGTGTCAAAACCGGCGGATCTCGGGTAGGGGGTCTTGAACTGTGCGCCTAGGATCGATGGTAACAGGAGACGGGGGACACGATGTTTACCCAGGTTCGGGCCCTCTCTATGGAGGTAATACCCTACTTCTTGCTTGATTGATCTTGATGAATACGAGTATTACAAGAGTTCATCTACAACGAGATCGTAATGGCTAAACCCTAGAAGTCTAGCCTATATGACTATGGTAATGTGTATCCTTTCCGTACTACCCCCTCCGGTTTATATAGGCACCGGGGGGATCTAGGGTTTACATAGAGTCGGTTACATAAGAAAGAATCTTCATAATCGGTCGCCAAGCTTGCCTTCCACGCCAAGTAGAGTCCAATCCGGACACGGGTACAGTCTTCGACCTTCATGTCTTCACAGTCCATCAGTCCGGCCCATGGATAACAGGTCGGACGCCTGAGGACCCCTTAGTCCAGGACTCCCTCACACGCCCCCTACCTTGTGGGCCATGTGGCAGGCCCCCGATGTCTTTCTGCTATATGGTGTGTTTTGACCTAGAAAAAATCAGAACGAAGCTTTCAGGATGAAGCGCCTCCATCTCGAGGCGGAACTTGGGCAGAACCAATCTAGGGCTCCGGCGGAGCTGTTCTGCCAGGGAAACATCCCTCCCGGAGGGAGAAATCATCGCCATTGTCATCACCAATGATCCTCTCATCGAGAGGGGGTCAATCTCCATCAACATCTTAACCAGCACCATCTGCTCTCAAACCCTAGTTCATCTCTTGTATCCGATCTATGTCTCAAAACCTTAGATTGGTACATGTGGGTTGCTAGTACTGTTGATTACTCCTTGTAGTTGATGCTAGTTGGTTTATTCAGTGGAAGATCATATTTTCAGATCCTTAATGCTATCCATACTCCTTTGATTTTGAACATGAATATGCTTTGTGAGTAGTTACGTTTGTTCCTGCGGACATGCGAGAAGTCTTGTTATAAGTAATCATGTGAATTTGGTATTCGTTCGACATTTTGATGAGATGTATGTTGTCTTTCCTCTAGTGGTATTATGTGAACGTCGACTACATGACACTTAACCATTGTTTGGGCATAGGGGAAGGCATTGGGAAGTAATAAGTAAATGATGGGTTGCTAGAGTGACAAAAGCTTAAACCCTAGTTTATGAGTTGCTTCGTAAGGGGCTGATTTGGATCCATATGTTTCATGCTATGGTTAGATTTATCTTAATTCTTCTTTCGTAGTTGCGGATGCTTGTGAGAGGTGTTAATCATAAGTGGGAGACTTGTCCAAGGAAGGGCAGCACCCAAGCACCGGTCCACCCACATATCAAATTATCAAAGTAGCGAACGAGAATCATATGAGCATGATGAAAACTAACTTGACAACAATTCCCATGTGTCCTCGGGAGCACCTTTCTTTATATAAGAGTTCGTCCAGGCTTGTCCTTTGCTACAAAAAGGATTGGGACACCTTTCTGCACCTTAGTTACTTTTGTTACTTGTTACCGGTTATGAATTATCTTATCACACAACTATATGTTACCGATAATCTCAGTGCTTCCAAAGAATACCTTGCTGAAAACCGCTTGTCATTTCCTTCTGCTCCTCGTTGGGTTCGACACTCTTACTTATCGAAAAGACTACGATAGATCCCCTATACTTGTGGGTCATTGATACGTCTCCAACGTATCTATAATTTATGAACTATTCATGCTATTATACTATCCTTCTAGGATGTTTTATATGCATTTGTATGATATTTTATATGATTTTTGGGACTAACCTATTAACCTAGAGCCCAGTGCCAGTTTCTGTTTTCTCCTTGTTTTAGAGTATCGCAGAAAAGGAAAACTAAACGGAGTCCAATTGACGTGCCACTTGACGGAGATCCATTTTGGACCAGAAGAAGCCCGCGGAGTACCAGAAGCAGGCCAGAAGAGTCCCGGGCTGCCCACGAGGGTGGGGGCGCGCCCACCCCCCTAGGGCGCGCCCCCTGCCTCGTGGACAGCCCGGAGACCCCCTTGACGTGAAATCAACGCAAAACTCTTCTATATATACCCAAACTTCCAGAAAGAAACCTGGATCAGAAGTTCCACCGCCGCAAGCCTCTGTAGCCACGAGAAGTCAATCTAGGCCCTCTCCGGCACCCTGCCGGAGGGGCCATCATCACCGGTGGCCATGGAGGAGTATCCCGGAGGGGCCATCATCACCATGAAGGCCAAGGACCAGAGGGTGGAGGCCATGGAGGAGGAAGCACAAGGTGGAGAACCTCTCCTCTTCTCTTCCGGTGGCGCCGGAGTGCCATCGGGAGGGGAATCATCGCCACGGTGATCGTCTTCATCAACATCACCATCAACATCACCATCCTCATCTCTTTTACGCGGTCCACTCTCCCGCACCCCGCTGTAATCCCTACTTGAACATGGTGCTTTATGCCACATATTATGATCCAATGATGTGTTGCCATCCTATGATGTTTTGAGTAGATATCTTTTATCTTTGGGTTGATTGATGATCTAGATTGGTATGAGTTGTATGTTTTATTTTGGTGCTGTACTATGGTGCCCTCCATGTCGCGCAAGCGTGAGGGACTCCCGCTGTAGGGTGCTGCAATACGTTCATGATTCGCTTATAGTGGGTTGGTGAGTGACTGAAACACAAACCCGAGTAAGAGGGATTGTTGCGTATGGGAATAAAGAGGACTTGATGCTTTAATGCTATGGTTGGGTTTTACCTTAAAGATCTTTAGTAGTTGCGGATGCTTGCTAGAGTTCCAATCATAAGTGCATATGATCCAAGTAGAGAAAGTATGTTAGATTATGCCTCTCCCTCATATGAAACTGCAATAGTGATCACCGTCTTGTTAACAATTGCCTAGGACAATTCTGCACACCGATCCACCATTATTCCACACTCGCTATTTATAATATTTAGTAATATATTCTAACTTCATGTTAACAGCACCTACTTTTATATTTTAGCTCTCCGATATCATACAAAGTTATCCTCTTCATACCCACAATATAGTTTTATTTCTCGTTTCTAGTTGGAAGCAAACGTTCGGTGTACGTAGAGTCGTATCAGTGGCAGATAGGGCTTGAGAGAATATTGATCTTACCTTTAGCTCCTTGTGGGTTTGACACTCCATACTTATCACTTCCACCTTTGGAAATTTCTATGATAATTCCCTGCACTTGGGGATTATCAAGCTCTTTTCTGGCGCCATTGCCGGGGAGCAATAGCGTGGGGTTGATATTCTCGTGTGTGCTTGTTTGCTTTCTTCACTAAGTAGATTTTGTTTTTCCTTTTTGTTTCTGTTTAGTTGTGGGTGAAACATACAAAAAAAATTCAAAAGAATGAAAATACAAAAAAAATTACTTGCCTCTCATGCCTAAAAAGTTTTTCAAAAAGAGAAGTGATTGGAAAGTTATGCATTGAAGAAGTGAGGGTCGACCTTGAGCACTTGTGTTCATGCTCACGGAAACAATATAGAATTTTTCATGGAAGTTTCTCTGTAAGTAATTATCCCCTTGTATATATCCATTGTATTATAAAAATAATGTGCCAAGCTTTGGTTTTAGGATGATTAGATTGCTTGTTTACTATGTGCAGAACAAAAACAGAAACTTTGGCTGTAGTGCGTGAATTTACATTTTTTACTGGAAAGTCAAATGGGTCTGAAACTTTTTGCACATTACTTCTGTACAAAGTTTTCAAATTGTCAAATTTAGTTCATAATTTTAGGAGTTACAGAAGTATACTAATTTTCCAGATTACTACAGACTGTCCTGTTTAAGACAGATTCTGTTTTTGATGCATTGATTGCTTGTTTTGATGAAACTATTGATTTCTATTAGTGGATTAAGCCATGTAAAAGTTATATTACAGTAACTACAATGCAAAAACAAAATATGAATTGGTTTGCAACAGTACTTATAGTAGTGATTTGCTTTGTTATACTAACGGATCTCACAAAGTTTTGGTTAAGTTTTTATGGTTGAAGTGTTCGAAGAACGAGGAGTTACCAATGTGAGAAGAATAAAGAGAGGCAAGAGTTCAAGCTTGGGGATTCCCAAGGCACCCCAAGTAAATATTTCAAAGGATACTCAAGCATCTAAGCTTGGGGATGCCCTGGTTGGCATCCCATCTTTCTTCTTCAACAAATATCGGTATACCTCGGTTTTTGTTTTCTTCACATGATTTGTGTCCTTTGTGTTTTTGTTTTTCCTTTAAGAACCATGCAAGTATGAGATATCTCTTCATCGATTTATAGAACGATCCATGTGCTTCACTTATACCTTTTAAGAATGATCTTATAGAATTGCTCTTTGTGCTTCACTTAAATCTTTTGAGTATGGTTTTATAGAATGCTTCGTGTGCTTCACTTATACATTTTGAGCTTGGTTAGTCTATATTAATTGTAGAATGCTCCATGAACTTCACTTATATCCTTTGGAGTATGAATAATACTATCATTTGAAGAAGGTTTGGAAGAGTGTCAACTTTAGGAATTAGTGATCCCACTATTTTGGAGGGTGTTGAATCTTAGTGTGATATTTATGAAAGTGGATTTGGAGGAGTGTCAACTTTAGCTAGTAATGATTCCACTATTTCGGAAGAGGTTCCAATTGAGTCTGAGAACAAAGTTGCTATCCATGATGCTACTGAAAATTATTATGAGGGAGGAATACATGCTTGTAGGAGTTGCAATAATATCATGTTTCCTCTCTATGTGCTTAAAGTTTTGAAGTTATACTTGTTTTGCCTTCCTATGCTAGTTGATTGTTGTTCTTATAAGTTTTGTGCTCACAAAATCCCTAGGCATAGGAAGTGGGTTAGAATTAAATATGCTAGTCATATTCTTCAAGATGCTCTCTTTGTGTTTCGATTCTAGTCTATTATGTGAGCATCACTGAAATCATCATGCCTAGCTAAAAGGCATTAAAGAAAAGCGCTTGTTGGGAGACAACCCAATATTTACCCTTACTGTTTTTGTGTGTTTACATGATTAAGCTACTCTAGTAATCATGTTTTATAGCTTTTGTTTCAGTAAAGTGCCAAGTAAGACCTTTGGGAAGACTTGGGTGAAAGTCAATGTGATCTTGCTGTAAAAAAACAGAAACTTTGCGCTCACGAGATTAGCTGTCATTTTTTACATAAGAGTGATTTTGAGTTGATTATTTTTTCAGAAGATTAATAGACAAATTCCTCACGTCCAAAAATTTATTTCATAATTTTTGGAATAGAAGAAGTATGGTTTATGTTCAGATCATTACAGACTGTTCTGTTTCTGACAGATTCTGTTTTCATTGCATAGTTTGTTTGTTTTCTAGTTTCTATGGCTTATATTCCTCAATATAAATTGTAGAAATGATATGGTACAGTAGGCATTGTGTGAGAACGATTATGAACCTTGTCTTTGACAGTACCAAAGTGAATGGTTTGCTCTTTATCATACTAACCTATCTCACGAAGTTACGTTAAGTTTTGTGTGATTGAAGTTTTCAAGCTTTGGGTGAGATGCCGATATGAGGAGAATAAGGAGTAGAAAGACCCTAAGCTTGGGGATGCCCAAGGCACCCCAAGGTAATATTCAAGGAAGACTCAAGTGCCTAAGCTTGGGGATGCCCCGGAAGGCATCCCCTCTTTCGTCTTCAAAACTATCGGTATACCTTACTCGGAGCTATATTTTTATTCGTCACATGATATGTGTTTTGCTTGGAGCGTATTTTAAATTTTACTTGCTGCTTGAATAAAATCATTGGATCTGAAATATTTAATGAAAAAGAATCTTCCCATGGCTAGTTAATTTGACTACTCAGTGTTCTTCACTCCTATCTTTTGGAGTAGTTTGTCATTTACTCGTGTGCCTCACGTATATCCTATGAGTAAACGGTTGAATAAATCGAATGTCATAAACCTGAATTTATATATGTTTCATATGCTTATAACATGGGGAGTAATGACTTCACACATAATAAGTATAGGTAGTAACTTATTGAAAGTTAGCAAACGTAGAATTGGTCACTTGAACAATTCATGAAAGAATATTGAAGGAAGAGAGGTTTCACATATAAATATACTATCTTAGACATCTTTTATGATTGGGAGCACTCATTAAAATATGACATGCTAAAGAGTTGCTGTTGGACAAGGAAGATGTAACACCCCGCATGTAACTTGCCATATTTGTAACTCCGACTCTTGCCATTTTCGGCTATATGCTATGATATTCCCTTCGTGGTCGGGTTTTGTTTTTTGTTTTGCATTTTGTTCATGTCATGCATTTCATATCATGTCATCATGTGCATTGCATTTGCATACGTGTTCGTCTCATGCATCCGAGCATTTTCCCCGTTGTCCATTTTGCAATCCGGCGCTCCCATCTCCTCCGACGCACCCCTCTTGTTTTCTTTCGTGTGCGGGTGTCAAACGTTCTCGGAATGGACCGAGGCTTGTCAAGTGGCCTTAGTATACCACCGGTAGACGACCGGTCAAGTTCCGTTCCATTTGGAGGTCGTTTGGTACTCCAACGGTTAACCGGGCATCCGCAATGTCCATTTGTGTGCTGCAGCAAAAACCTCCTCAAAACCAGCCCAAAACCCACCAAACTCTCTTCCATGCTGTAGGTCGTTCGATCACGATCGTGTGGGCGAAAACCGCACCTCATTTGGACTCTCCTAGCCCCCTCTACCTATTTATATGCATCCCTCCCGAAAAACGCACGCAGATCAAACCCTAAAAATTTCCTCTCCGCGGCCGAACGCGTCCACTCCGCGCCGAACGCAAACCCGCCGCCGCTCTCGCCCACTCACAGGCCGCCACGTCAGCAGCCCGCCGCCGCCGCCGCCGAAGCCCGCCGAGCCCAGCGCGGGCCCAGGG